>NC_142934.1:4484453-4491953 GCF_046866305.1 Octopus bimaculoides | reverse complement strand
TCTGGTCTTTATTGCTGAACTGTTGAGTTATGGGAATATAAACAAACCAACACTGGCTGTCAAGTGATGGGTGATAGCGACAAACAAAGATACATAAAAACAATGGGCTTGCACACAGTTTCCACCTACCAAATCCAATCACAAGGCATTGGTTGGCCCAGAGCTATAGTAAAAGACACTTTCCCAAGGTCCCCTAAAGTGGAACTGAACCTCAAATCACATAGTTGAAAAGTGAGCTTCTTAACCATACAGCCATGCTTGATGGCCAGGAAAAAAAATTATTATTTTGTTCATCTCTATCACCATAGTTATGTTGTTATTGTTTCCTATTGAATAACCCCAGTCAATTCAAGTAGACGTTTGTTTATCATAGAAATAGATAACTGGTCAATTAGCTGACCGCTAGCAACCATGTCCAACACAACAGACACACTTTACTGGCTGTTACAGTGTTATTTTGAAACCAGATTGTTCTGTGTTTTCTGTCCTGAGTATTGATTGTATCAAGATACAGCAGTGGCGGAGGAGGGTGGGGAGAGGTATCTAGGTGTATGCCATCCAATGCATTCTGGGATAACCTTGGAGTTTTTTGAGTGATCACAGCAAAACCGAGCAAAGTGAATTCTCAAAATAGTTTATGGTAAATGTTCTAATATCTGAGATTGTCAATAAAATAAATATTGCCCAAGATTTATAATTTCATCTTTAATATATGCAGCAAAACCTTGTATTATCCTAGCCAGGATTAGAATCTCAATGAAGAACAATTACACAATTCCAATGTATGGTATGATAAACCGAGAAACTAACTAGTTTAACCCTTTGAGAATGAAGGCCAATTTAGAAAATCAAGACCACAAGATATAAAAGATTCACAAGCAACAAGCATATCAACATATATTCCCATTATCAGCTGCCTTACAGAAATCACCATGGTTTTGACACCTGCGCAGTATGATTCAATCACTCTTTCTCTAATTTTTTACTTGTTTTAGTCATTGCCCCATAATCAATCCCCACTTCCAAGTACTTGTATTTTAAGTCTGGTACTTTCTAAAGGTCTCTTTTGGTGAACAGCTAAGTTAAAGGAATGTAAACGAATAAAGACCAGCTGTCAAATGTAGTCAGAGTGATAAACAGAGACATGACATAAAGGCTCTCACACACACATGTGAAGACTGAAGTCTATGGCGTTACATTTACTCTATGGTTTACAATTGTTTCAACATGCAGGTGACCAATCAAACACTATGTCAATAGACATGAATGTTTATGACAATTTAGTCATGCGTATTATGCATATTACTTAAAAGTCCCAGCAGTCATTTGATCATAAAAATCTAATATAAATATATATATATATATATTATTTTGTTTGAATTATAAGTGAGATAGTAAGATTGCACACACACACACACATGTACTCACAGATAGATGTGTACTTAAGAGAAATGATAACATATAAATACAGATGGACAGATAGGAGTGATATGTATACAGATTTATATGAAATATAAACATTATATAAAGGTATGGATCTTCTCTCTCTCTGTCTGTCTCTCTCTCTCTCTCTTTCTCTAGCTCTCTCTCTACACACATATATATATATATATGTGTATGGCTATCAATACAGAGATAAATGAGATATGAATGGAACTAAGTGCAGATTTGTAGGTTGATATATGCATCAACAGATTAGAAAAATTGATAGACTGACTAAAAGATGATAGAAGAATAAAGACGAAGGAAACAAGCTATGTTGAATGAGAGAAAAAACGAAATGCATGTGGGGAGGTGATTGGCTTGACTGACTGAGAGGCGAGTAAACATGGAAGTGAGAGAAAAGAAAGGAGAAAAGAGACATATTTATTTAATGGATTATCTCTTAGTAATATTAATATCAATGTTTACTAACTTCTGTAACAATTTATTTAGAAACCAAACAAACTGCTCTTCCTTCCTATGAGGAGCGAGAGTTTTATATAATCACTTGTGCTTTTTTTTCCATCGTGGAATCACTGCATGAGGTGAATGAAAGTAACAGCTGCTTAGAAAAATGTCAGTCCACTCAAATCAAAACAGTCCTGCCATTTAAATAACAGTAATTTCAGTTTATTTAACAATTAGAGTTGTTAGTCCAGAGGTGGGTGGTATGTTGGGCTGATGAGACACAACAATGCTGGAACACAGGTTGTCCCCGATTCCCTTATGCTAATGAATAGAATGGTGTTATGAACAGACACTCGTCATAAAGGAGAAGCTGTTCTCTTGTGACAAAACACAGCTGTGATGAATATATTAGCATTTGAAACTTCTGGAACATTAAGAACGAATATGGTAGTGCTTGTAACACTTGGAATTTAATACTTTTTGAGAACATTGAAGGAAAGTCATCAATGGCTTCCACTCCACAAGAGATTAAGGGATTAAGCAAATCTGTTTATCACCACATCTTGGATTTTGAATGCATTTAGTTGAGTTTATTTTATTGCAAGCATTCAAGATCTGGTCTCAGGTTGGAGGATAAAAGTTCCTGATGTCTCAAAGGCTTTGAAAATGAAAGGGTTGTGTGCACTGCCCTTTTCTCTGAGAGTACAATTGTGTATTAAATATATTCCTTTCTTATTGAAACAGTGACTTTTGAGACTTGTTAAAACATACCTGTATTATCATGAAGAGGATAAAGAGGACATGAGACAGAACAGAAGGAGGACATGAAGCAGAAGAGGAAGGGGACTTGAAGAAGGCTTATGTCACCTTGAAGAAAACAGGATGCTAATAAAAAATAATAGAGAAGGAATAATAAAGGATAAAAGAAGAAGAAAAAAAACAAGTAAATTTGAAAAAAGAACTGGAAAAAATGTTAGGCAAAGAAGAAGAGAAAGGAATCCAGAGGAATGGATAAAGAGGAGAAGAGAGAAAGATGAGAGAAGTAGAAAGTGAAGAACGAACAGCAACAATGACAAGAAGATTTATGAGAGAAAGTAAAAGGAGAGAGATTAGCCCAAAGTCAATAATAAGCAAAAACACAGTCTTATCCTATGACCTGGTAACATTGGATTCTGTGTTGGGTTTCATTTTGGGTTTGTTTTAGAAGAAGAAGGAGAAGGAGGAGGAGGAGAAGAAGAAGAAGGAGAAGGAGGAGGAGGAGAAGAAGAAGAAGAAAAAGAAGGAAAGAAGAATTGGGAGAAGAAGAATTTAGAGAAGCAGAAGAAGAAGAAAAAGAGAAAGAAGAAGAAGAAGAAGAAGAAGAAGGAGAAGGAGAAGAAGGAGAAGGAGAAGGAGAAGAAGAAGAAAGAAGAAAGAAGAAGAAGAAGAAGGAGAAAAAGAAGAAGAAGAAGAAGAAAGAAGAAAGAAGAAGACAAAGACTAAGAAGAAGAACATTGAAATGTTTTCAATCACTGAATGGTTTATATAAGATTCCAAAGTAGAGTAGCGGTGGGAGGAGAGAGGGATAGGAAGGGTGGGAAGAAATGGTGGTGGTGGTGGTGGTGGTGATGGTGGTAGAGAGCAGGAGAGCAAGGAGGAAAGGTGTGAAGATGCTGATGGTGGTGGTGGTGACAGAAGAGAGGGGAAGGTAGGACGATATGGAGATGGTGGTGGTGACGGTGGGATTATTGTCCATATTGGAGGTTGGTGTTGTTGTTGAATGGCCCCAGGCCAGCCTTGATTAAGTAAACCCATGTGATCAAACGAATCCCATCCATGACCATCCCGTGTTATTTACTATAGTGTTGAAGAACCCAGGACTATATTAACCTGGGTATTCTTTCCTATAAAGGTGGGAGTGTGTGTAATGTGTGGGAAGTTTGACTGCTATTTCTAGCAAGATAAAGGATCATGTATCGGTTACGATGACGATGAGGGTTCCAGTTGATCCAATCAACGGAACAGTCTGCTTGTGAAATTAACGTAAAAGTGGCTGAGTACTCCATAGACACGTGTACCGTTAACGTAATTCTCGGGGAGATTCAGCGTGACACAGAGTGTGACAAGGCTGACCCTTTGAAATACAGGTGCAAGAGAAACAGGAAGAAAGAGTGAGAGAAAGTTGTGTGGTAAAAGAGTACAGCAGGGTTTGCCACCAGCCCCTGCTGGAGCCTCATGGAGCTTTAGGTTTTTTCGCTCAATAAACACTCACAAAGCCCAGTCTGGGAATCGAAACCGCGATTCTATGACCGTGAGTCTGCTGCCCTAACCACTGGGCCATTGCACCTCTACTAATGATAATGTAGAACAGACATAAACAACATCTGAGAAGTGGGCTGCCGGATGAGACATGGCTCATGAGGCCGGCTGCATTAATTAAAAGCAATCAAGGTTTAATGTTTTGTTAGGCAGGTCATTCAGAAAGTGCCATGGGCCCCATGAGGCCCGGGGCCGCAGTTTGGCCATGACTGATACAGAAGCTCATTGTGGTTGCATGGCAGTTGTGCTGATGGTATAACTGGTGGTTGTGATTCTGATGGTGTGTTGATATAGATACGGCAGGTCTGGCGCTGGTGGTTATGAAATGGTAGGGAGTGCACCAAGGGAGAAGGAGGAGGAGGAGGAGAAAGACAGAGAAAGGCTGGAGGAAGAGACGAAGAGAAAGATGAGAAGATGGGAGCAGCCGAGGCGGGGGGAGGGGAAGGCGAGGGGCAATTTGTATATTTATTTACATTTGCTTTCCCAAAACAGGGATAAAGTTACCTTGTGTAATTCACTTTCAAGGCCCTAAACCCCTTTCCCTTTCCCTGCTCCCAACTTCCTTTCCTTCTTTTATCCCCCCCCCAAAAAAAAACTAACCCCCCCATCCCCACCACCTCAACCGAGTAAGTGGCGGGCAGTGAGAGGGTGGGGGGTGATTTTGTGTAACATCTTAGATCAAGGGTTAGGTGGGTGCAAAAGTAGTGGTGATGGTGGTGGTGGTGGTGGTGATTACGATGATAGTGTTGATGATGCTGGTGCTGAAAATGGTGGTGGTAAGGTGCTGGTATTGGATGACATTCCTGTTGTTATTGTTGTTGCTGTTGTTGGTGGTGGTGGTGGTGGTGGGGGTTGTACAAGAAGGAATTCCAATATAAGAAGGCAATGAAGAAGGTAAAGGATTATGGTGGGGGAGGGAGGAGAAGAAGGGGAAAAGAAGGGGAAGAAGACGAGAGAGAAGAAGGGTAAAAAGAAGGAGAAGGGGAAGAAGAAGAGAAAGAAGAAGACAAGAAAGAAGAAAATGAGAAAGAAGAAGAAGAGAAAGAAGAAAATGAGAAAGAAGAAGATGGTAAATGTTTAGCGTCAGGTTAGATGTAGGGTGGTTGTTGCTATTGTTGTTGTTATTGGTTGGGTGTGGAGGGGTGGTGGGGTGGGGGGGGGGGGGGTGGCAGTGTTTTGGTGTTCAGCTGGAGGCTGCTTAAGTGCAACACCTTCATCTCAGCCAGGGTTACAAACTGGAAAGGATGTTGTCAGTGGTGGTGGTGGTGGTCACGTTGGTGATGGTGGTGGTGCCAGTGCTAATGATGATGATGATGATGATGAATGTGGTGGTGGTGGTGGTGGTGTTAGTGGTGGCAAGAGCAGTGATGATGGGGTGGTGGCGGCGATGATGATACTGGTGATGGTGGCAATGATGATGTTTATGATGGTGATGATGATGATGGTGGTGGTGGTGATGATTGTTATTGTGGTATGGAAGGAGGAGGAAGAGGAGGAGGTAGTGGTGGTGGTAGTGTTGTTGTTGCTGCTGCTGCTGATGGTAGTGTTGTTGTTGTGGTGTTGCTGATGGTGATGATGATGATGCTGGTGTGTATACATGAGAGATTGATTTTGAAAAAATGTTTGGGTTTTAAGTCTGCTCCTTTCTGCCCACCCCTCCCACTCCACTCCATTCCATATAAGTGGTCCCACCCATCACCATACCCCTTGGGGAGGGAGCTGGAAAGTGGGGTGGGGTCTATTGGAGTGTTTGGGGGGGGGTGAAGAAAAAGTAGGGGAGAGAGAGAAATGAAAGGGAAGCAAGCTAGAAAGAGAAAGAGGAGGAAAAGAGAGAGAGAAAGAGAGAAAGGGGGAAGGGGTGAGAAAGAGGGGGAAAGAGTGAGAGAGAGAGATGAGAAAAGAGAGGGAAAGGAGAGTAAGAGTGAGAGGTGGAAGAGAGAGAGAGGGAGAGGAAGAAGGAGGGAGAGAGAGAAAGAGAAAGATAGGAGGGGGGGCAAAGCAAGAGAGAAAGAGAGGCCAGAGAAGAGAGAGGGGAGCTGGGGAGGAGTGAATAGGTGAAAGGAGGAATGAGGAGAGAGAGAGAAAGAAGTGCAAATTGTTTGTATATCAAATGTATGTATAATATATACACACATATACATTTCTGTGCTTCCATAGACACATACCAACCACAGAGATTACAGTGTTAGAAAAACGATATATACACCCACCGATAACATACAGACGCATACACACTTACAAACACACACACACACTCACACATACAAATACGTGTAAACACATTTTTACAGAGACATTGTGTTGGTATATATTCATATATGCATGTAAAAGACCCTTGCCCAAGATGGCGGACAGTAGGGTCAAAGCTAGCCCCTCATAGTTTGTGAAGCAAACTTCTTAACCACTATGCTCCCCCCCACCAACTCAGACTTACGAATTCACTTATTTGTAGACAAAGACACTACTAATACTCGCACACACACACACACACACACACACACACACACACACACAATAGGCTTCTTTCAGTTTCCGTCTACCAAATCCACTCACAAGGCTTTGGTTGGCCGAGGCTATAGTAGAAGACACTTGCCCAAGGTGCCACGCAGTGGGAATGAACCCGGAACCATGTGGTTGGGAAGCAAGCTTCTTACCACACAGACATGCCTCCGCCCATATATATATATATATATATATATATATATATATATATATATATATATATATGTACACACACACAATACATTACATACATCATCATCATCATGGTTATTTTTGATATCTTGGCATCTGAAGCAACTGGAGTTACGATAGTTTGACCAAAAGAACCAGCTATTGCAAGCAAAAGTAAATATTAAAAAAAAAACGCATTTGGCAACATTTGGACATATGACAGTTTAACATAATAGCAATCATATTTATATATATATATATATATTCATATCATAATATTAGGGACAAAATCCAAAATTACAGGTAAAAAACTCAATTAAAATCAATTTATAAAAAGTTAAAATTAAATTGAGCCTTATATTTTTCTATATGTGATAGTGGATTTTCATCGATGAGTTCTTGAAAATTGGTTATTTTCCCTAAAACTATATATTTTATATATTTATATATATATATATACATATATATATATATATGCGTGAAAGTACATGGTCCAGTGGTTTAGAATGTTGCATTCATGATCTAGCGATTGTGAGTTCAATTCCTGAATTGAGTGGTACATCGTGTTCTTGAGCAAAACACTTCATTTCACAATGTCCCAGTCCACTCGTCTGTAAATGGGTCTCCCTGTGATTGACT
>NC_142934.1:4461953-4481953 GCF_046866305.1 Octopus bimaculoides | reverse complement strand
GAACAAGAACAACAACAACAACAACAACAACAGCAGCAGCAGCAGCAGCAATCCTTTCTACTATATAAATGGGCTTTTGCACAATTTCTGTCAACCAAATTCCATTCAGAAAGCATTAGTTCAAGGCTGTAATATTTTTTTTAAGGTAGTTGATATCAAGAAAGGCTTCCAGCCATAAAAAACAGTGGAGCCTGGTGCAGTCTCCTGCCATGCCAGCCCCTGTCACACCATCCAACCTATAGAAAACAGATGTTAAATAATGATGATGGAGCAGTGTATAGTGAGATTGAACCCAGTTTCATGTTGTTGAGTGCATGATTCTTAACCATACAAACCACACCTTCACCAACCTTTTGGTCCCTTGTCTGCCACCAGAGAGCTATTTGGAGTTTCTGTTGAATCCTTTGTTATAACTATCTCCAGTTACAATGAGAACTCACTCTAACTCCAGTTTAATAGACTCTGTTCCCTTGACCTCCTCCATGTCCAGGTCACAACTTCTTGGCTTCCTTTGTTATAAAATTAGTATTGTCTGAAATTTAAAAATCAATAAGGAGTTGCTGCTTTGATTTTTGTTTTTGTCATGGCTTACAATATCTGGTCAATAACAGGCTGCCATCATTCCAGCTGTGTTCACTGATATATTTCTATACAATTGTTATGTCATCAATAATTCACGAACATGTATGGGACAGGCTTGAATCTCTTGGCCATTGAAGCAGTGTCCAGACCACTTCATGCTTGAATTCTTTGCAAATTTATTCATGCAAATAAGCCGTTACTCTGTTGGGTTTTTATGCCATGTTTCCATTATTAAATGGATGGTTAATAAAAAGATATTACCATCATCACCATCATTTAATGCACCTGTTGATACTTGCATGGGTCAGATGGACTTTGTTGAGGCAGATTTTCTAAAGCTGGATGCCCTTTCCTATTGCCAACCCTCGTGGTTTCTAAGCAGGGTAATATTTCCCCGTGACCAGACCTGATTTTCCACAGTGGACTAAAAATGGATGACACCACTTGTATGATGGTAATGTTCATTTAGAACCATCATGGGAAGTCATGGGCCCCTTTTGGGGATCTGCTAAAAACAGTCTCACTGTCGGTTGTTTGTTGTATTTCAAGTGAATTGCTTATGGACATTGCATTTGCAGAGGTGTGATTAACAGTATTTAGTCGTTAAAGGTTGTCATTATTAGCTCTGGTTAATTCTGGAGGACATTTTATGTCATAAATCGTAATTTTTGAATTACAAAAATATTGACTGATTTGAAAACGTATTTTTTTTTTTTGCATTTCCCATTTATATTGTTTATTGATATTTCATACACATTCGCATTTGATACTATAGTTTCAAAAAACTGTTTATTATTGCAATTGAATAGAAAAGGATAAATATGCTTTTTTTTCAGTGATCCCCATTTGGGACTTTTCGAAAAATTTATCATAATTTCCAAAATGATTCACATATGCAGAAAATTTAAATACTTTATATTATTTTAACTCCTAAGACACTTGGAAAATCCAAAAAATACGAGTGAAAAAATTTGGCAGTTAACAGGTTAAGGGCAATAGCAAAAAAATAATAATTTCCAATCTCAGGTAGTGCACAGGTGGGGTTGTTATAGTGTTGGACAGATATCTTGTGATATCTGTTCCACTTCTGTATATTCTAAATTCAAAATGCCATTTCATCATCACAAAATGGTAAATCTTTTGTCTAGAATTGCAGCCAAACAGATAATACCATTAATTTGAAAAATCAAAAGAACCATTGTTTCCTTGGTTTGATTGGAATGACCAACTACCTCCCTGTGTCTGTCAGATGAGCAGAGAATTCTGTATTTGCATTCAACAGTCATCTTTGAAATGCATTTTTCATAGAATATTATTGATGCTGCAAACAATAAGCTCCATCTTTATCTTTTATTTTGCATCCAATTCTATAGAACCCTGCACAGGACATTTTCTTATTTACAAGAAATTCATCTTATAGTTCAAAAGAAGTGTTTTGTGCTCAGACCTTGCTTTTGGCTTTTCCCCTGCGTTTCAATATGTTCTCCTTCTGGCAGCATTTCAAAGAGATGTTTGGACACTTTTGAAGTTGGAATTCTTTGATATCAACTGCAATTCTAGAGAAACTTTTCCCCGTTTGATGTTTATCTCCCATAGTGATAAACCTGTTTAGGTTTAGTAGGATATATTTAGTTAGATTGCAGTGTATTGAGTCCCGGTTCATCATTTGGTTTCCGGATCTACATCAGCCTCAGAATGGTGAAAAGCTTCCTGGCTTTTTTATCCGTCAGGCTTCTTGATCTGTTAGAGCTGCCATCCAAATAGACAAACTATACACCAATGCTGGCACTAGTCGACTAATGTACAGAAGAATTTTATTTTGAAAGCGTAAAGTTAAGGACTAAGTATATGTGAATAAATATCAACATCAATAAAGCTCCCTTTTAAAACATGCTTACAGACGAAATTTGTTGAGGCAGAGATGGAGTGTATTTGAGAGAGGTGGTGGGGTTTTATGTCTGATGTTGAAGGCTAAGGTATAATAAAAGAAGATCAGGTGTCTTGCTATAGAGGAGATACATGACCACCCTGCATTATATGCGGAGATGAAGGTGATGGGGACAAGGTGCCAGAATGTACTCACAAAGTACAAGAATGCAAGTATAAGGGATTCCTTACTGCAAAAGAATAGGCAATAGGAAGAGTATCCTATTGAAGACATCTTTAACCCTTTCATTACCATTCCAGCTGAAACTGCCTCTGGCTCTGTAGTACAAATGTCTTGTTTTCAAAAGTTCTACGTCAAAATCTTCCACCGAACCTTATTCACAATTTATGTTCCTAACACTAGCTTAATGATGACTAAGTTATTTTACTAAATTCTTTGTTATATTTAAAATTAATTGAAAGAAAGACAGAGCATCTCAACAGAAATAGGGTAAAAAAAGAGTTAAAATATATAATAGAAAAACAATTCTTAACCATTTCGATACCAACCTGGCTGAAACTGTCTCTGGCTCTGTAGTACAAATGTCTTGTTTTCATAAGTTCTGAATTAAAATCTTCCACCAAACCTTAGTCACAATTTATGTTTCTAACACTAGCTGAATGATAACTAGGTTATTTTACTAAATTCTTTGTTATATTTAGAATTAATTGAAAGAAACACTGAGGATCTCAACAGAAATATGGTAACGAAAGAGTTAAGAAAACAATCACACAACAACAAAGATAGACTTGCAGGTGAGAGAAGCCTTGATTAGTGGTGAGATGCTACCAGCTCCACCCAAGTCATGAAGATGATGATAATATAATGATGATAAGAGAATGATGAGTCTTAAATATTTCCGTCTCAGAAGGTAATGAGATATTAGAATTGTTAGCATGCCAGGTGAGATGCTTAGTTTTGCATTCTGAGTTTAAATGCCTTTGCGCTGACTTTGCCCTTCATCCTTTCAGGATTGATAAAATAAGTGCTAGTCAAACACTGGGTTGATATAATCGACTTACCCCCTCCCTCCCCTGAAGTTGCTGGCCTTGTGCCAAAATTTGAAACCAAAATTTCTGTCACAGTTCCTCTGAGAACAAACAAGGTTTGCATAAGCTATCAAAATCTTTTAAGTATCTCCGCTGCCCTCCACCTAATTATATCTCCTGAATTATTCAGCTCTATTAATAGTCAGCTGCACCTTTTAGAAAATGCTACTGTCTCTTCTTAATTATCAGTTCTCAGTAAGATGGTAAGCTGCACTTTTGAAATGCATTGAGCTGCACCGCTGGAGGAGGTTTTCAACCACTTCACCAAACACAGTATTTTATCAACGTCTATTTAGATGTATCTGTGTGCACATGACAGCGTGTAATGGAAACCTAGCAATTGGACACCTCGTCCACCCACTCTTGTCAAGAGTATGATTACTATTAATAAAGTATATACATATATATATATATATATATATATACATATGTGCCTGTACCAAGTAAAAAGCACCCAGTACACTCGGTGAAGTGGTTGGTGTTATGAAGGGCATCCAGCTGTAGATGCCATGCCAGGAGCAGACATTCGGACATGCCTTGGTCTTTTGTATTGTCAGCTCCTGTTAAGCCATCCAACCCATGCTAGAATGGAAAACAGATTAAACGATGATGATGATGATTACGTATGTGTGTGAGAGAAAGAGAGAGAGAAAGAGAGAGAGAGAGAGAGAGAGAGAGAGAGAAAGAGAGAGAGAGAGAGAGAAAAAGAGAGAGAAAGAGAGATAGAGAGAGAGAGAGATAGAGAGAGAGAGATAGAGCATTATTTAAAAAAATAATACTCTAAGTTATACTAATATGTAATAAATGTATGTGCCCCGCTTTTAATTAATGGGTTTCATACTTGAAAGTCCTCTCTTTAGATCAGGGATCAGCAACAAGTGCTCAATGGAGAGAGTGTTCTCTATGGGCCATGGACCTTTACTAAAAGTTTTCCAAAACTTAATGTCTTTTAATGTATTTAAGCAATTTAAGGCTTCGAGAATGTCTTTTGTGTCATCAGGATTTGTTTAATACATATTGCCAACATTGTGAAGGTGTGTGGCTTAGTGGTTAAGGCATTCAACTCATGATCATAAGATCACTAGTTCAATTCCTGGCGACGCATTGTGTCCTTGAGCAAGACACTTTATTTCCCGTTGCTCCAGTTCACTCAGCTGGCAAAAATGAGTAGTACCTGTATTTCAAAGGACCAGCCTTGCCACACTGTGTCACGCTGTTAAAATATTTTGTGCATTGTAGAAGTGGAACTGATTTCTTGCAGATAAATTTTTATCAACAAAATCTTACATGGACCCTAATGGGTCATATGAACCCTGGTTGAAAACCACAGTTCTAACCCATGCTAATATGGAAAATGGACATTAAATGGTGATAAGCTTATAACATTCAAAATCTAAACCAAAACACAGACATGGAAGTTAGTCAATTTGATAGACTGGAGTTGATTTATAAATGCTTAGATCTTTCTTTCTTTTTTATATAAATATTTGTTTTTATAGGCAGTTGAGTAAAGCATGTGTACTATAGAGCAAGTTTTCTCCAGCATGGTGCAGGTATTATTAAACTGTTTAAACAGATACACCCCAGTGTAACAAATACCCAACTCTATATAATTCTCCAGAGTTAGTCTGGTTTATTATGTGCTAAAGTCTGTTGAATACCTCAAGAGAATTATTTGTTTGAGGATAAAGTTTCATATTTGAGTTGCCTTAGTTTTTCTGTCAGGTCGAAGGTTTGTATACAATCTTACAATATTTCAGAATTAATGATTTTTATCTGTTATTTACCACATGATCTCATGACATTAAGTAAACTTTAACCTAAAGACTAGAAATTTAATTTATGAATTTCAGAGGTTTTTTTTAGTCTCGGTGGAATGCAGCTTTTAAAGTTTTTGCATAGAGACTAATTAATGAACTAAAAAATGTCTAAAATTCTATAACAAGTGATGAGACTTTTACTTTACAGCCTCATAATTCTGTGAGGAACTACATCTTCAGCATTTTCTTTGGAGGTGCAGGCATGGCTGTGTGGTTAAGAAGCTCACTATGTAATCATTTAGTTTTTGGTTCAGTCAAAATGAGGTCAAGTGTATACCATTATAGCTCGGGCAAGTGTCTACTATTATAGCCCCCAGGCCAACCAATGCCCTGTGAGTAGATTTGGTTAGTAGAAACTGTGTGAAAGGCAGCGAGCTGGCAGAAACGTTACCCCCGTCGGGCAAAATGCTTAGCAGTATTTCGTCTGCCGTTACGCTCTGAGTTCAAATTCCGCCGAGGTCGACTTTGCATTTCATCCTTTCGGGGTTGATAAATTAAGTACCAGTTACACACTGGGGGTCAATATAATCAACTTAACCCCTTTGTCTGTCCTTGTTTGTATCCTCTATGTTTAGCCCCTTGTGGGCAGTAAAGAAATAAGAAACTGTGTGGAAGCCCATTGCAAATGTATTTTCTTCAAAATTCTTACTGTTTTGGTGATAAGAAAACTATGTTTTATTTATGTCTTAGTAAATAATAATAAGAAACCAAAAATAAACAATACAATAATTAAAAAAAAGCATACAGATCACCCACCAAAGAAAATTTGCTCATGTAGATCACACAGCAAAGTAGCAGTAACACAAAGTAAACTAAAAAGTAACCTACAGTAATCTCCCTTTAAATTGTAGATCACACGCCAAAGTGGCACCCACTTTTCTTTGCTTAAATGGGTCAGATGCAGATTTACTGAAGCAACTTTTCTACAGCCAGATGCTCTTCCTGTCACCAACCTTCGACTGTTTCCAAGCAAGATGATATTTCCCAGTAACCAGACGTTCTCACAGAATATTGGAAATGAAGGATACTTCCTTTTTACAGCTATCATGTGATATCACGGTATACACTTCACATGCGTATGTGTGTGTGAAGGTAGCATGACCTAATGGTTAGGGTGCTGCACGCTAAGTGAGAATGAGTGCTCAACACCGCATTGGAGGATAAATATTCTTTATTTGTCTGGTTAATTAGGCTACCAATGGTTTCAGGTAAACAGGTATCTCTTAACAATTATCAACTCTGCCACAAGCAAACGTTAATACTCATGGCAGGGTTGATAATTGCTAAGAGATTTCTGTTACATGAAACCGTTGGTAGCTTAGTTAACCCACAAATAAAATACACACTCTCTCTCTCTGTCTCACACACACACACACACACACACACAACAAGCTTCTTTCAGTTTCCATCTACCACATCCACTCACAAGGCTTTGATTGGCCTGAAGTTATAGCAGAAGGTGGCACACAGTGGGACTGAAACCAAAACCATGTGGTTGGGAAACAAATTTCTTAACCACACATCCATACACACATTATCATAAAACTGTACACTGTTTAAGATGCACATATTATACCACAGCCATCATCAAGCTGAAATGTAGAACAGATAAATTTGTTATAAACCATTTTCTCTTTATTGATAATATTTTCCTGCAAAGAAGACAACTTCCTAGAAACGCTGGCTTCTGAATTTCACATATGAAAGGTTTACTTGGCATTTTTTCAAGTTTTCTATTTTCCAATGTTTCTATATTTACAGACGATGTTTGTGTGTCCATATTTATTCCACTTCCTTGCTATTTCTATTTCCCTGTATTTATATTTAGAGAAGGAAAGTGTGTGGCTTAGTGGTTAGGCTGTTGAACTCACAATTGTAAGATTGGGGTTTCGATTCCCATACTGTGTTCTTGAGCAAAACACTTCATCTCATGTTGCTCCAGTGCATTCAGCTGTAAATGAATGCCAGTATTAGGTGAGAAGTTAGCCTTGGAATGGACCAGCATTCTGCTGCAGGGGGATGGGTGCAATTTTAACCCTTTTGTTACCGTATTTATTTTGAGATGCTCTGTGTTTCTTTCAATCAATTTTAAATATAACAAAGAATTTGGTAAAATAGCTTAGTTATCATTAAGCTAGTGTTAGGAACATAAATTGTGACTAAGGTTTGGTGGAAGATTTTAATTCAAAACTTTTGAAAACAAGACATTTGTACTACAGAGCCAGAGGCAGTTTCAGCCAGGTTGGTATCAAAAGGGTTAAGAATTGTTTCTCTATTATATATTTTAACCTTTTTGTTACCATATTTCTGTTGAGATGCTCTCTGTTTCTTTCAATTAAGTGTCTTCTACTATAGCTTCGGGCCTTGTGAGTGTATTTGATAAATGGAGAGTGAAAAAGCTCGTAGTATATATATATATATATATATATATATATATATATATATATATATATGTACATTATATACAAAATTAAGAGGAATGACCACTAAAGTGGACTTCTAATATGCTAAATATAGACGTCAAATTGCCATTACCACGAAGAGTGTGTTCTCAAGGAAAAAATTTCAGCAAAACGCCAAAATGTAAAAATGAGCAAGACAAATGAAAATATACGAAATAAAAAAACGATTACCTACGTAGCATGGTTTCACTTGTTAATATTTACGTATGTAAATATCTGCAAGATCATCAGCATAGTCTGTCGCTTACAAAACACAATTTCTAGAACTAGACACAGATTGCTATATATATATATATATATATATATATATATTCATCATTGTTGTTTAACATCCGCTTTCCATGCTAGCATGGGTTGGACGATTTGACTGAGGACTGGTGAACCAGATGGCTACACCAGGCTCCAATCTGATTTGGCAGAGTTTCTACAGCTGGATGCCCTTCCTAATGCCAACCACTCTGAGAGTGTAGTGGGTGCATCTGCTTTCCATGCTGGCATGGGTTGGACAGCTTGACTGAGGACTGGCAAGCCAGGGGGCTGCCCCAGGCTCCAATCTGAGATATATATATATATATATATATATATATATATGTATGTATGTATGTATGTATGTATTTGTATGCCTATGTGTGTCCCCTTGCTAGCGCTTGACAACCGATGTTGGTGTGTTTATGTCCCAGAAACTTAACAGTTTGGCAAAAGAAACCACTAGAGTAAGTACCAGGCTTATAAAGAATAAGTCCCGGGGTCAATTTCTTTGACTAAAGGCAGTGCTCCAGCATGGCCGCAATCAAATGACTGAAACAAGTAAAAGAATCAACAACAAAAGCCATAATAGTTACAATGAGGATTAAGTACAAGAATGGTGAACGGTGTCAGTTGGCATTTCGGTGTGGTGTTTTGGTAATGAATTACCTGATATAATAGACAATGGAATGGCATGGAATTCTAGTCATTCACCACCATCGCCATCATGCATTGCAACCCCCACAACAGTTGCTACCTCCACCAGCACCACCATCACCATAACTAGCCCACTGCCACCATCACCACTACTACTACCACCATCACCACCACCACTTCCAGCACCATCACTAGCACACTGCCACCAGTACCACCACCACTGTCACCATAACTAGTGCACTTCCACCACCACCACCACCACCACCATTACCACAACTAGCACACTGCCACCAGCACCACCAGCACCACCACCACCATAACTAGCACACTGCCACCCCACCCACCCCACTTTTTTCCCCCCTCACAAGCAAGTGGAGGAAAAGCTCTGCAAAGTTGCTCAGCCTGCTAGACATGGCAGCCAAATCTTTCTGAAATCTCGACCTACTGTTTTACAAAAAGAATAAAAAAAGGGATAATGTAATCCTGGGTTGGTTCCCTGCATATAGAAAAAGAAGCCAGGATGGTCATGGTTGGAATGGCTTCAATCATGGCTAAATAACAATAACAACCGCCTCACCATCGTAATGTGAGCCTTAACCAGCACTTCTCCATGACTACCATCGCTATGGCAATGAAATAAATGCCAACAACTTTACTTCCCCCTTTACTCACAAAATACCAACTCTATACCCTCCTCCTCCACCACCACCACTACCACCATCATTAGCACCTCCACCACCTCCACCATTACCACTATCACCTCCACATCCATAAGTACCAATGCCACCTTTTATTGTTGCAACCACCGTCCCCACCACCAAACACAACCACATGCATAGAAATTCCTCAATGCTAACAGTTAATAGTAACCCTCTTCATCGTCCTGCACCCCACCCCCAATTCAATTCTATAACTATCAGCAGCACTATTTACACACACACCCTCACTCACACACATATAAACCCTCACTCACAAGCCCTCACCCTCACTCACACTCACACACCCCCTCTTGCTCGTGCACATATCCTGTTGCACAGCTAGCAAATATTCACCAGAAGCCAATCATAAATTTAGTTATATTCTAATTCCTTTTATTCGTTTGGTACCATTACAAAACATCGTTACCACCAGCGACATCACCACCAGCACTAAACCCTACCACGAACACGACTTGTTGAACAACAAAAATATCCTAAACACCAACAGCGTGACTGCTAAGATGACAAAAAACTACCGGTTTCATATTTCGTGAAGAGATTAAGGACGCTGCACAAATCTGTAATTACCAAACAAAAACTAAGATAAATAAAAAGATACAATCTTCCTCCATGAAATAAAGCTGGGTTTTCTATTAATTAAGAACAACATTTAGTGATGTATTTATGGATCTAGGAAGTTAAAAGTTAAAATGTTACGTCCTACAATCTGCCAGGCCAACAGATCAACACTAAAAACTTCCATGTAATGATTGTTGCAGGAAGGTTTCATTAAAGAGGTGAGGTTTTGTATTGTCGTTCCCTGACATGTGATGGGATTAGGATTAAATATTAGTTTTGTGTCTTATCAGATCCTGGCCTTTGGATTACAGTTATCTGTGCGAATTAATAAACTTCTGTAACTTCTTTCCCTTGTTCATTTCCTGTCCACTGTTTTATCATTACCATAATGGTAATGAAACAAGACACACACACACACACACACACACACAATACGCTTCTTTAAGATTCTGTCTCTGAAACCCACTTACAAGACTTTGACCAGTCTGGAATAGCCAAACTGCTGTACAGCTGGAATGAAGAAATGAACCTGAGATCTCAAGGTTGGGAAGCAAGCTCCCTAACCACACAGCCAACCTATTCTTAGTGTATGTAAATAAACTGACATTCACAATATTTATGTTAGAGAGAACGGATAAACTCTGGCCAACTCCAGCTAAACATGACAATGTACCAATGTTTGTACATCAATAAAGTGTTATTTCAGTTTATTTCAATAAATACTCAACTCAAATCTGATCTCTTCAGGATTTCAGCTATTTATTTATTTATACGAGTAACTTTTTTTCCCCTTTTCTTTTTCCCCTGCCCTTCTTTATCACTAATGTGTCTTGTGTGTAAGTATGTGTATGTGTGTTTGTGTGTGAGTATATATATGTGTGTGTGTTAATTTATATGTGTGTGTTATCAATGTTTTTGTGGTGCTGTGTATATGTTATGAGATAAGTTAGTTAGGATAGGGAGATGGACAGTGTTGAGTAGACAGACAGACAGACAGATAGGCAGACAGATAGGCAGACAGATAGATAGATAGGCAGACAGACAGATAGATAAGTAGATAGATAGATAAGTAGATAGATAGATAGATAGATAGATAAACAGACAGACAGATAAGTAGATAGATAGATAGATAGATAGATAAACAGACAGACAGACAGACAGACAGACAGACAGACAGACAGATTGTGTGTGTGTAAGTGTGAAAAGTGAGAGAGAGTGGTAGGCAGGTGGTTGGAAAGTCAGAAATAATAGCCAAGATTTTAAAGCTAGATTTCAGTTAAACAATATATATGTACACACATACATACACTTATGTGTGTGTATTTAGATACACAAATACATACACACACACGTTTATATATATATATATAATGTTGCAAGGAATTTCAGAGTTGCAGAATTCCAGGTCAGCAGCCTAATGATAGCATTGCTAGAGATAGTGTGTGCATTGGCAGAGAAGTGTGTGTGTGTGTGTGGGGGGGGTTGGCTCTCTTCAATATATTAAAACAGCTGCTATACAAACAGTTACCCCCCTCTCCACCGCACATCAACCATCCACTCACCTGGCTGGAGGTTGTTAACTAAACTGACAGGTAAACATAGAAATGAAAGTAAAATCAGCCAGTAGCTACCCCCCACCCCCACCTCACCTGCCCACCCCTATCTCTCATCCGACTTCCAGTCTCTCTTTGCTTCTTCTTTCACCTTTAGTTTTAGTCAGACTGTTGTTTAATGGTAAAGAAAATGAAGAATGAGGAATTGGTCTGGAATTTCGGATGAAATAGTCACATGGACTTCTTAACAAGATGGCAGTGGCAGAGGGGGTGCAGCACAAAATCTAAAGTTCTTCATCATCATCATTATCATCATCATCGTTTTAACAGCTATTTTATGCCATGTTTGCACAGACTGGAGAGAATTTGTTGAGATGGAGTTGGATTTTTATTTTTGTTGCTGGATGCCTTTCCCATCACCAACCCTCACCTGTTTCCAAACATGGTGGTATTCCTCCATGACCAGACATGTTTTCATGGAAGATTGGAAAAGTAGGACACTGCTTGTGTGCCAGTGACACTTGTTTACATCCATCATGAGAAGTCAAGGCAAGGAGACAATAACACACACACGCACACGCACACATTTATATGGTTTAGTCATGTGATGCCAAATCAGACTGGAACCTGGTTCATCTTGCCAGCTCTGGTCAAACTGTCCAACCCATGCCAGAATGGACAATGGACATTAAATGATGATGATGATGATATAGGATGGGCTTCTTTCAGTTTCTCTCTGTTAAATCCATTCGCAAAGCATGGGTCAGCCAGGAGCTAAAGTAGGAGGCACTTAACCAAGGTGCCATGCAGTGGGACTGAACCCAGGACCATGTGGTTGGGAAGCAAACTTCTTACCAAACAGCCCCACCAACACTCATATGTGTGTGTGTGCATTTGTATTCCCACACTGTTTGACAACCGGTGTTGGTTTGTTTATGCCCTCATAACTTAGTGGTTTGACAAAAGGGACCGATAGAGTAAGTACCAGAATTAATAAAAAATAAGGCCAGGGTTTGATTTGTTTGAGTGAACCTTTCAAGGCTGCACTCCAACGACTGAGACGAATAAAAGATTAAAGATTTATTGAGGTCATTTTCAAGAATGGTGCTTTGGCAAAGCAGCAAAAGAATGTGGCTGTTCAAAGTGAATGGTATTGAAGGGTTTCAAGACTTTGGAACTCCATTTGTTTTGGTATTTCAATGGATTTCTTCAGCATTATTATTTGTTGAAAGATTTGTAGATTTGGTGAGTGTCAGTTCCTTCAAAGTGTTACCGTGAAAGAGATTAGGGATTAAAAGCATTGAAACACGGGTGAGTGTGTATGTGTGTGACAGCGGGGGGACAGGAAGACAGAAAGAGAGAGGGTAGGAGAGAGAGATAGAGGGAGGGAGGGAAACAGACAGAAACAAAGAAAGTAGGAGAGACAGAAGGAGGGGAAGGGGAGAGAGAGAGAGAGAGAGAGAGAGAGAGAGAGAGACAGACAGACAGAAAGAGAGAGAGAGAGAGAACAAGGGGGGAGGGCAGGTTGAAGGAGAAAGAGAACAAAATTGGTAAATGGAAGGTTGTGATTTTAAAATTCCTCGCAATCTCCTGGCTGAAGCCAGATGTAAACATTTATATGTAAACGTTTTAAACATCTCGTAGAAACATATCTACTTTATCTACTTTACATGGCAGTACAAACTCCCAATAAATAGGTTTTTAAACAGCATCATAAGCCCCTAAACTAAGCAATGAGCCATGCTCTGGGGCTTCTACATATTCAACTTAGAATCATGCCACAGTATACATAGAGTAGTATTGGGTCCCTAGAACCCAAGTGGCACTGTACTTCTATACCTTAAGACGCCTCCCTTAATAAGGCCATAATGAAAATTACAAAAGACACCCTGTGGCCTATTAGTCATTGTCTTACTGCATTCCATGCAGACCTCCCATGGTCTGTACATCAGGCGCCAACACATCTCCAGTCATCTTGGGTTTTGAGCTTAGTCACCTGTATATTCCCAGGTGATGCTTAGTTGCTTCAGATTTTCTTTGAAGACAAACCATGTCTTCTTGGGTCTGCCGTCTCTTCCTTCATCCTTCTGGTGGTACCCATTGTATAGCTGTCTTAGGTATTTCTTCTTTTGGCAGGTGGAAAGTCTTACTCTTCGTTCCACCACAATCCTTCTCAGGCTGTGCAGATTGGCTCTTGTCAGGACTTTAGCGTTTGTGATTCTGTGCCTGTATGTAACCTTGAGCATAGATGAATAAATTTGGTTTGCATCAGAAGATTTCATCATGATATTATGCAAATTGAAGATGAACGGCCGACATTATAATGTAACGATAAGAGATATTAGTCGTGACTTTAAGAAGACACACAACATCATGTTGACTGTGATATGAGTGTCAACAGTGACAAAGCACAAAATTTTAGGTGAAACCTGACGGACTTTGACAAGAGGGTTCTCTTTTCACTATCATGTTCTATGAAGCTTATTGATAACAATTTATCTAAAACTAAAAGATATGTGTATATGGTGTGAGTGCAGATGCGGTTCAGAAGCTTGCTCCCAAACCACATGGTTTTTGGGTTCAGTCCCACCGTGTGGCACCTTGGACAAGTGTCTTCTATAATCCTGGGCTAACCAAGACCTAGCAAGTTAATTTGATAGATAGAAACTGAAAGAAGCTAAATGTGTATGAGTGTATATATATATATATATATATATATATATATATATATATATATATATATAAAATGGAGGTGGAAACAGCACAGAAGTAAATCTAAGACATTTCAATTTAGAAAGAAATTAATAAAATTAATTAAAAATTTTTTTTGCATATATAGAAAATAGAAGATATTTAAGAATATGATTTAAAAATTTATTTTTATATATATATAGGAAATATAAAATATATTTTATATTTTCTATATACATATATAAAAATAAATTTTTAAAAAATCATTTTATTAGATATTTCATGTTTTCTATAGATACAAAAAAAATTTTTAATCATTTTATTAATTTCTTTCTAAATTGAAATGTTTTAAATTTACTTCTGTGCTGTTTCCAAACCCATCTTTTACTCTTTTACTCATTTCAGTCACCTGACTGTGGCTATGAACATCTTTGATCAGATATCTACAAGATAAAGAGTGACAGAGTTAAACCAGAGCCGACATATTCTACATCACAAAAACCATACAATGAACAGTAAATCTTTATAAGTCTTATAATTGACACAAGAAGAATCTCTCATTGATAAAATAAGCTTGAAGGACAACAATTGCGAAATGAGGAAAGGTTAAGATAGAACAAGGTCAGCTTAATGTGATTAGATGGGTTGAACATGACTGATTGAGAGGAAGGGCATGGGAAACGCAGACACATTGGCACAGGCATATGTACACACACACACGCATGCATGCACATGTACATACATGCGTAGTTTTACACTGAAACATGTATGTATAGTGAAGACGATGTTTGTGGTTATGCAGTGAAAAAGATGCTGGTATGTATATGTTGTCTGCGTGTATATGCACGCATTCATACTATACAGATGCCAACATAAGCATGTAAACACATATATATATAGTGATATAGATGGATGCATACACATGTATAGGTATATAAACATCTATCCGTCCGTCTGTCTGTCTGTTTGTCTGCCCATCTATCTACCTGTTTGTCAATCTAATTACCTACCTTTAGATATGCAAACACGTATCTCTCTATCTATCTATCTATCTATTTATCTATCCACGCATACATGAAAAGCAATATACATATACATTCAAAAAGCTTGACATCTATACATATACACACACAGACACACTTGTACATACATATATACACTCACCACACAACATATATACAAGCGTGTGTGTGTGTGTGTGTGTGTGTGTGTGTGTGTGTGTGTGTGTGTGTGTGTGTGTGTGTGTGTGTGTGTGTGTGTGTGTGTGTGTGTGTGTGTGTGTGTGTGTGTGTGTGTGTGTGTGTGTTCAAGAACATTCTGTCTAACATGTGACCTGACATTTTCATTAAGTGGAACAATGGACTACGTATTGTTAGCTTACAAAATAAAAATAAACTATGTTTGTATATGTGTGACTCCTTGTCTGTCTGTTGTTCTCCCATCATGTACACTTATGTATGCATGTATGTATGTATGTATATGTGTGTGTGTGTGTGTGTGTGTGCACACGTTGTACCCATGTCCCCACCCCATAAATGTTTTCAGTTGTAACTGCTTTAATGAAAACCTTTCATCTTAATATTGTACGAAAGATGCAACTCTGCACATTATTTAAAACCTTAACACATTATCAAACCACTGACCACGTTTGAATTTGTAGACAAGAACAAAAACGCTGTTTCCATTTTCTTTTTTTTTTTAATTTCATTTTGCAATTATTTCTCGTTAACTTTTTCAATGTTCAGCCACCTCGTTACATTAAATATGTTAACACAAATTTAATTATTTCTTTATATTTCAGATGACATCTCTAACGACACAGTCCTCCAGTCACTAGGAACTTGTCAAACCATCTAACACACGCCAGCATGAAAAATTGTCATTACCGTCATTTAATGTTTGTTTTCCATGCTGGCATGGGTTGGACAGTTCAACAGGAGCCGGGAAGCTAAAGAATTGCCTCAAGCTCCAAGATCTGCTTCAGCATGGTTTCTACAGTTAGTTGTCCTTCCTAATGCCAACCATTTTACCAAGTGCTTTTTACATGATGCTGACACTAGTGAAGTTAACAAATAACCTGCAAGACAAAAACCCCTGTTGGCTTTTATATATACTGTCGGCTTTTATTTTTTACTTGTTTCAGTTGTTGGACTGTGGCCATGCTGGGGCACAGCCTCAAAGGGTTTTTAGTTGAAAAAAATCAAGCCCAATGCTTATATTCTAAGCCTGGTACTTATTCAATCGGTCTAAGTTATGGGGGCATAAACTGATTGTCAATCAGTAGTGGATGATAAACACACACATACACACAAACTAGTTTACAGTTCCATTAAGGTAGGATCAACAAAAAAGTACGCCATCTGGTGAGAGATAAATATCATTTATTGTACACAGTATAAAGGATAAGAGCTGCCAATAGTTTCTTGCTGTGAAGACACGTGGCCAGGAAGGTTTTCATAATGTGCCTTGCGTCTCTAAGCAACCTTTGGGCTCTGAGCACATGGTCGGTTCTGTTTGAGAATCAGGAGTAATGCGATGACAAATGATGACATAAAATGATTGCTGCATACAAATAATGATCCGGTTGAATTTGTGGCTAAATTCCATATTTAAATGCAGGGATGTGATAGTTGCCTGAATGAGAATTGGTTGCAGGCAACGTATCAATCAGGATGGTATGTCTATATTAGAATGTGAGTGGGTGTATTTCTCCCCAACTGTTTTTCAATCAGTGTTGGTTTGTTTATGTCCCCCGTAACTCAGCGGTTTGACAAAAGGGGCCAGTCATGCTGGATATATTGGGTGGTAGCAATACAAAAAAAACCAAAAAAACAGAATCTATTTCTTCGCTACTTATCATCATCATCATCAACATTGCTGTTGTTCTCATCATCATCATCTTCATCATCAACTAATGATTGTTAGTATGAAACATACTAACCATCAGCCTCCCTGCTCCCCACCCTCACCCATCCCCCATTCTTTCTACTTAACAGCATCTACAAAGTATAACCGGTCTATTAGTAATATGGCATGGCTTCATACAGAGCCAACCGAAATAACACACACACACATATATGTATGTATACACACACACATATGTATATATATATATATATGTATATATGTAAATATGTGTATATGCATATGTATATACATACATATAGACATATATACATATGTATATACACATATATATATGTATATACAAACACACACACACACACATATACGCTAATTAATCAAGATTCAGAGTAGAACTACCATGCTGATGAGGAAATAGCTAATTAAAATAGCAATGTTTGTGGGGCGATTGGTAGGCGGGGTATGAGTGAGGGGGTGGGCAGCACATGTAGTGTATGTATTTTATGCATATACTTACATGCATATACACACATATATATACATGAACATGGATCACACAAACATATTTCTACATACATTTACAAACATGTATCCACAAATATGTATGCACACAAATCTATATATGCACACATTTACACGTATATATACGTACATTATGTATGTGTATGCGTGCGTATATATATTCTCTTATTTGTTTCAGTTAGTTGACTGTAGCCATGCTGGAGCACTGCAAGGCTGGAAAAGAAAGTAAATAACGGTGGGGTGTGGGGCTGATTTGTCCAACACAAATTCCTCAGTGTGGTGCTCCAGCATGGCCATAGTCCAGCTTACCAACCACATGGTTCCAGGTTCAGTCCCACTGCGTGGCACCTTGGGCAAGTGTCCTCTGCTATAGCCTCGGGCCGACCGAAGCCTTGTGAGTGGATTTGGTAGACGGAAACTGAAAGAAGCCCGTCGTATATATATACATATATATATATGTGAGTGTGTGTGTGTATATGTTTGTGTGTCTGTGCTTGTCCCCGCAACATCGCTTGACAACCGATGCTGGTGTGTTTATGTCCTCGTAACTTAGCGGTTCGGCAAAAGAGACCGATAGAATATGTACTAGACTTACAAAGAATAAGTCCTGGGGTCGATTTGTTCGACTAAAGGCGGTGCTCCAGCATGGCCGCAGTCAAATGACTGCGACAAGTAAAAGAGTATAATTATAATTGATTATTTCCTTCCAAATAACAAAGAATTGTGTCACAAGAATTGGTTTCCAGGCCGCTGCTGCTGCCGCTGCCGCTGGCTAAGTCTGATGGTGTTAGAGAGTAGTTGAGACCATAATGGTGGTGGGTGGCGGATGTTGACGCTGTTGGTGGTGGTGGCGGTGGGGGGAGCGTTGCAGTTTGTGGAGGTGGGGAAGGTACCGAAGATAGGTGGTGGGGGGTGATGAGGATACCCTGAGGGGAAAGGAGGACAGTGGTGATGGCAGTGATGATGGAAATGGTGGAATGGTATTAAGAGCGGGGACGATGGTGGTGGAGGTGGCGGGGGGTGGGGTCAAAGAGGGTGATGGTGGAATGCCGATAAGGCTGCTGATGGTGGTGGAGGTATTTGTGATGATGTGTTAATAGGAGTGATGGCTAGTCAAACAAATCAACTGATTTTTTGAAGGCCTGGTAACTTTAATGGTCTCTTTTGCTGTTAGGGCAGCAGACTCGCGGTTTCGATTCCCAGACTGGGCATTGTGAGTGTTTATTGAGCGTAAACACCTAAAGCTCCACGAGGCTCCGGCAGGGGAGTGGGGTGGAGAGCTCTGCTTTACTCTTTCACCACAACTTTCTCTCACTCTTACTTCCTGTTTCTCTTGTACCTGTAATTCAAAGGGGCCAGCCTTGTCACACTCTGTGTCATGCTGAATCTCCCCGAGAACTATGTTAAGGGTACACATGTCTGTGGAGTACTCAGCCACTTACACGTTAATTTCATGAGGAGGCTGTTCCATTGATTGGATCAACTGAAACCCTCACCATCATAACCGACAGAGTGCCACAATATACATATATATACACATACATATATACACATATAATAGTTTGGAATCAGTAGTTCTTTGACTGCTATTTCTAAATTTTCAGTATGTTGGAGAAGCAACTCAATTGCTAATCCCTGTATATTTATAATGATAAATAGTTTTACCGATAAAGGTTTTTTTCATACTGAACTACTTGGCAGAATTGTTAATTATTAATTCTATTATTAATTGACGATTCTCTGCCCTTATTCTTGTATATATACACATATATATATATATACTTTATTCAAATGCCTTGAATGCACATTTCATCCATCTTATCTATCTGAGCACATACAAGCAATGCAATCAGTAGTTTTAATTAATTAGTTATTAAGAAGCACAAAGCTAAGTACTTCCTACAATCTATACACTATATGCATATGCAAATTAATTTCATATTGATTTGGTTTCTATTAAATTAAAACTGGAGATATAAACATGCGTACAAATACACATGTGTATATGGAAGTATACATCAACTTATTATGCATCAATACTCCAGGTGACCTTTGATTCCAAGATAGACGAGGTTAATATAAAATAAAACATTATATTGATGAGATTTTTGTAGTTCTCTTAAATACCATTATTTTTCTACTTCTTTCTTTTACTTATAAAGTTTTTTTGTTTTTGTTGCACATTTAAAAAAAAATATGGTTCTTGTTATAGTTATTCTTTTAATTATTTCAGTCATTTGATTGTGGCCATGCTGGAGCACTGCCTTTTAGTCAAACAAATCGACCCCAGGACTTATTCTTTGTAAGCCTAGTACTTATTCTATTGGTCACCTTTGCCGAACTGCTAAG
>NC_142934.1:4444453-4451953 GCF_046866305.1 Octopus bimaculoides | reverse complement strand
GAGCAACAGCTGGGTAGTGAGGGTGGAAGGGGCGGAGAATTCCCTAGGGAGCTTTGGAAAGGGTGGATGACATATGTATTCACACACAAACGCATACATACACCAATACAGCTCTACATATATTCAAACATTTTTACATATGCATATACATACACACATATAGCTATGCACACACACACACACACACACGCATATAGTTATACGCATACATTCTTACATAAGCATGTACATACATAAATACACACACACACACACACATATATATACACATATACAAATGTATATGGACACATGCACTCACACAAACATATTTACACACACATATGCTCACATACACCTACACAGATATGTAAACACACACAAACTCACATAAGGATGACTACCTTCTTATTGTGGAAGGTCTCACACACACACACACACACAATTTCCCTCCGCCTTATCTACAAATTCATGAAGTATCCAGCTTCCTCCTCCCTTATATGCTAACACACCATCGCCACCCCAACCTCCTCCCATCAGTTACATCCCTCCATCACCCAGCCATGGCATGTCTTATTTGTAGACATTACCACCACATCTGTAATTCCATTCCTTACTTTCCAGGAACAGCTGCCCCCTCCCACCACACAACACACACACACACACACACACACGTCTATTCCTCCAAGATACCTATCTCACCATCTTTCCTTAGGGCCATCCCACGAACATTCTAACTCTCTCTCTCTCGTTTCCTAACACTGCTTAACTCTCTCTTAATACCTCAATACATCTATCTGTCTGTCTGTCTCTCTGTCTATGTACGTCTTGTATGTCTGCCTGTCTATGTGTTTGTCGGTCTGTCTAGCTGTATTGTCTATGTCTGTCTACGTCTGGCTGTTTGTGAATATCTATGCCTGTCTGTCTATCTGTCTATGTCTACCTGTCTATGTCTGTCTATATCTGCCTGTTGTCTGTCTATGTTTGTGACTATCTATGCCTGTCTGTCTATCTGTCTATGTCTGTCTGTCTGTCTGTATATCTGCCTGTTGTCTGTCTTGTGTGTGTGACTATCTATGCCTGTCTTGTCTGGCAGTCTATCTCTCATCCTTTCTCTTCAACCAGATCTTATACTCACTCCTTCAGTTCCACTTCTAAATTGCAACACACAGACCGGTTACATCGATTATAAACATCACCGCGTGAACAACAGTCACAAAAATAAATACATCAACAACAAGGCAAAGAAAGGAGCAGCTACGTAGTCACTCGATCTGCTACAAAAAAAGCAGTAAAGTCTGATACCAAAATCCACAGACAGAACAACATATACATCTGGTAATGTAATCTTACCTAACCTTCCTTCTCTTTTCCCGCCAAAAAGACGATGAGTTAGTGACAGCTAGGATACTTTATGACTATAGGCTTGCTTGATCAGGAATAGCCTGGGGCCAAACGACAACAACAACAACGAAAGCAACAATGCTGTCGAATAGAGCTGTTTAATTACTCTCTCTGCTATATTAAATAACAATATCTATACTCCCCCAACAGCGCCGCCGCCGCCATCATTGGTTTCTTATCTGTGGTGTCGAAGATGGAGACGATAAACAGTGAATAATAATATTTTCTTAGCACCGAATCTGAAATCAATTCTACAGACCAATGTCTAAAAATAGCAACAACCCACCCGAATTCTTAGTGTCGAAAAGACGGTGCTGTAAGAAGGTTTCCCTCCATGTTGATTGTTGCTGCTATTGATGTTTAGCACCAAGTCGTCTCTGAACAAGTCCTGCGATCAAAAGGAATCCCAGCCGTGACCATCACCTCGTACTGTATTGATTGACATTTCTTGGTTGCTCATATCTGATGATGAGCTTTTGTGCTTGAAATGTAAAGATTAAACTTTTTCATTTATGCACTGTAAGAAGCTCTCCATCTTTGCTATTTTGTTATTTTACTTATATTTAAATGAATTGAAAATAAGCTATGAGAAATAATCCAGAGTGCCCAGTGGCATATATTTGAACAAGAAATGCGAATAAAGATGTATTGAATAACATACAAGATAAATGATTGATTTATTGAAATTATCTCCATTTCCAGAGAGGATAGGCTAATCGACTGGTGACAGTTGTTGGTACCAATCCGAATCAGGGGTGATAATCTAAAGAAGTTTCCAAAATCGACATGCTGTTGTGGAAAAGGTGGTCTGATTATTGGCAGAAAAGAAGATAGTTGTGGGCACGTGTTTCTGCGTCAGGCGTCATCAGTAAACGAAACACATACAAAAAAGAGCACGCATTCCACACACGCACGCACGCACGCACGCACACGCACACACACACACACACATTCTTATAAACAGCATAATTTGCAAAACCAATTGTAACCATTAAAAATTTTTGCAAGATTGTAAATCTTTTCTGATAGCAACAACATTTATTTCGCATTTTTCTTTCTTAAGACAAAAAAAAAAAAAAAAAATACAAGTTCTCTCGTTGTTTAAAAACTCGTCTATTTGGCAGCCATTACATTTCTCTCAGCAGTAAAAATTTGCCCAAGCTCTCATCCCATATCTTGACATAGATTTGGAAATATCAGGCATTTTAATGAGTGTTTTTTAATGAAGCTGGTAATTTCAACTGCATCTTGTATTACCACCACAGTTCTGAAGAAAAGCATTTTTAAGCAGCGAATGCCTCTCAGTGAATCACGGAGTGAGAGAATATAGCAGCAGTGGCGTAGCTAGAGCGTGCTTCCCGGCTCAATCCCCGAGTTTGTCGCCCCATGATACCCCACCATCCGTTTACAGGCTTATAGAGGCGACCCAAAAAGACCGTCCCCCGGAGCTGACCGTCCCCATTTCTACTCCCACATCTGAGAGAATACGTTCTTTGCCCATCCTGTATGGTTTTGTTAGCCTTCCTGATTGGCGCATGCGGATTTTGGATGATGCATAAAAATTTGAGTGATTCTCATGCAACTTCCGTAATCCGCAAAAGTCACGACTGGGCTTAAGAACGATATGAGATGAAATGTAATACAATCTGACGCGTTGGTGTTAAGTAATAGTAGCAGTAATGATGGTGGTGGTGGTGGTGGTGTTTTGATTTAGTGGGTTGTGGGGAAAAAATTGAAGATTTTGAAATACAAAAAATATTAAGTCACTAAGTTTTATGAAGTATTGAAATGAGAGAGAAAGAAAGAGAGAGAGAGATTGGTGAGCGTTAAAGAGCTGATAGTATTTTAAATAAACATTCATCTACATCTATCTAGACATGGTTCTTTAAATCAAGATTAGTCTTTTTTTATCATTAAAGAAAAAACGAAATTAAAAACAAATTCGTCTTCTGCCAATCATTATACCGCCTGCCTCACTCAATCCATACAGACATTTATTTAGGCATATTTCAATACACAGGAATATTCTGGGTTAAACATACATTCGCATACATACAGGGTGACCGGTAATAAAGTCACAGGAAAAAAGTTACAGTAATAAAGTCACAATTTTGGTTAGGGAAAAAAAATCACAGGAATAAAAAGTCACAATTTATGGGATCCGAACAAAACACCCCTAGGACAAAACTCCCTCAGACTAACCACCCCCCGGACAAAACCTCTGTGACTTTTTCCGCGCCTTTTTTCCATGATTTTTTTTCTGTGACTTTCTACCTGGATTCACGTACAAACATACATTCTATTGCCATTTATTGCATACTCTAACGAATTCCTTATCAGTATTATAAAGTCATACACAAATACATACAAACACTCACCGTGTTTGAGAACGTGTGTGTGAGATTGTGTTTGTGTTTATTGCATATTAATGCGGGATTTTCATTAACATGTAATACACACGCGCGTGCGGGAATTTATGGTGTGGCCTCATTGTGTACAATGAAGTGTTTTGTTTACTGCTTCAGGCAGCCCATCAAAGGTGATGATAGCGTCTCTAATACATTGTTTCTCATGGGAGCAGACGTGACTGACAATACCGACACGAGATAGGCTAATCCGGTGGCACTGTGGCATTTAGGCTACTGAAAGTGACCCCGAGCAACAGCCGCAGTGGGTTGGAATACACAATAAAGCATACAATGAATGAATCTACGCTATCAGTTTAGTCAGAAAGCTAGCTCTGTGTCGCTAAACGAAACATCTATGTCGAGAGCTGACCGTAATTTTGTGTTCGGGAAATTTAGTACAAGAACTTCACCTGCAACACACACACACACAACATTCGAAAGATAAAGAAAGGCTAACGAGCTAAATAATTCCCTAAAATTATATATTCTAACCCTCTAGAAATCTTTTCAAAATTGGTTACACGAATAATTTGCTTTCATTTTGATTGCACACTGTAAGAAAAAGTTACCGTCAGCACATTCACTCGAATATCGAAACACGCACACAGACATTATACAAACATACGACCATCTCTTCACAAAGTCACACACACACAGATGTACTGATAATAGATATTAAAATACATATGGAAACATGAAAACTTATGCACAATAACTCAAGGACATCCATGTGGATGCGAAGCAAACTTCTTAAGAACATCATATATATATATATATATATATATATATATATATATATATATATATATGCATGACACACAAACACATGACATGCATACACGCCAATACGCATCAGTACACACATTAAAACATACATTTCCCTAAACTTATAGAAGAAAAAACGAGACACACACACAATCATGCAAGCTAGCACAGTTAAAATTAAATACGTATGCAGAGAGAGATACCCGGCAAAGCCGACACACGAACATATCACTACCAACAGCATACATGTATTACAGCAATATTTCAACATATGTCTCTACACAACTTGTTGCTATGGCAGCTTAGCACCACCGACTGAAAAGCTAGCGTTACTAATAGGTTTCACATTCGTATTAAGTGTAGCATAAATCTGTTTAGGGTAGACACCATATTTACTTTAGTACTTCACAGCATCACCACCACCACCACCAGTGTCATCATCGTCATCACCAACACCAATCCTCATCCGCGTCGTCGTCATTGTCAACTTCAGCTGTAGCTACAACAGCAGCGTGGTGTTCTATTTCTAACTGGTTACCCGGGGTAGGTACCGACAACATACACATAACAAAATGCCAATTTACATATACTAGAAATGAGTGAAACACCGCCCCGCCACACACACACACACACACACACAACTATATGCATTAATACAATAATTCAATATCCTATTTTTATATGTAAAAATCTTCCGTCCACTGATCAAGCAGGTTTCTGTTGACAGCTTCACTGAGGAGGCCAATATAACCGAAACGCGTGCGTCATATCGTTTCAACTAACAAATATTACATTTTGTTAGCTGGGACAAACTTTTTTATATTCTTTTATTCTTTTACTTGTTTCAGTCATATGACTGCGTGTGCGTGTGTTAGTGCGTGCGTGTGTGTGTGTTAGTGTGTGTGTGTGTGTGTGTGTGTGTGTGTCCTCCGCTACTGCTTGATAACCGATATTGATTTGTTTACGTCCCAGTAACTTGGCGGTTTGATAAAACAAAAGGAGAACATTAGAATAAGCACCAGATTTTAAAAATAAGTACTGGAGTCTAAACCCTTCAAGGCGGTGCCCCAGCATGGCCACAGTTCAGTGGCTGAAACAAATAAAAGATACACGCTCAAGCAAATACGCGCGCGCGCGCACACACACAGATACACAGACGCAACCCATTTGTTCACAGTCCGTGAAATAGTGTAGATACAGTTACATAAAGGCTTATATTTACACCCACCCACGCATGCGCATACTCATTCATATATGCAAGCACAAGAAGTCTCGGCCGTGTTGTTAAAAGATTTCCCTCCCACTAATGTGACTCTGGGTTCCATCTCACAATGCAACAATCTATGCAAGTATCATTTACCGTGGTCCCACGTTAACCAATGTGAGAACGGATGCCAAATAGGTAGCGAAATTGTGATGATATCCAATAGACAACTGATGAAGGTCTCACTCTTGTGCATCTCTATTGGTGCTGTTATTGCTTCCCCCCCCCCCCCCCACAAAAAAAAACATTCCCTTGCCCGTCTGTATTATCATCTGTTGCAACGTACACATACAAAGCTTTAAGTAAAGCCTGACAAGTGAGTCTACGACATCAATAATAGCGAGCACGATGCTAGTTACTCGTCTATTTTATAAATAGAAATATACTACGCTGCTTCTGTGTATCGAGTTCTATGTATTTGCTAGTTTTTTAAACTATTTAGCTAAACCCCTCCTGGGGTTAAAAAGAGTTGTAGCATTGATCTGTACGAAGCAACCACGTTGAGGTGGTAACAACCATTACTTTCTCTCTCTCTCTCGTTCTATCTCTCTCTCTATCTCTCCATCTATCTATCTGTCTATCTGTCTATCTATCTCTCCATATCTTTCTCTATCTATCTAGTAGTTCATTAATTCATTGAATAATAAATGAAAATATTTATTATGTGGTTTATCTGAGGTGTTCGGAAAAGTTCTTTAATCTTCACGTCTAATAAGAAATAAATATGGAGTAATTATTGATTTTAAACACAAACACACACGGGCGGGCACAAATTAAAAGTAGATGTACGGTCAACTTAATTAGCCGCTGCCTGCAGAGCTGGGTCTTATTTCTCTAATCCAGGAGGATTTGGACTCCTAGCACGATTTGGACTCCTAGCACGATTTGGACTCTGAAACGCAAAGAAAACGTATGCTGTGTCTACCTTCCTCAGCCCTAATTTGGAACAAATATAAAACGCGTTTGGTAGGTGATACCTGCCACCTGCATTCAATGTAGCATGATGCAATGTCTAGGTAAAAAGCATACTCAACTAATACTGTTTATATAAACCTATAACGATGTAAATGAGACAAAAATCATTGACTTCCTGCTGCTAAAATGTTTAATGCGTTTGGTTTGCTGGTGTCTGTGATATAAATTTGATTTCCAGTTGGTTCTCATCAGCTTCTGTTTAATTACCAACACATTTTTTTTATACTCAAGATTATCTGTTACCTGTTATCTATTACCTGTTTCAGTCATTGGACTGCGGCCATGCTGGGGGTACGGCCTTCAAGGATTTCAGTCGAACAAATCAACCTCTTCTCCCAGTTTGGTGCATACTCTGTCGGCTTTTTGCCGAACCGCTATGTTACGGCAATATATACAAAGTAACACCAGTTGTCAAGCAGTGTGGGACAATTACACACACACACGCTCACACACGCATACATGAACGCACGCACGACGCACTCACACACACACATGTACAGCTGATAGGTTTCCACACAGTTTCCCTCAACCAAATTCATTCAAAAGGCATTGGAAGACTCCGTGCTATAACAGAAAACACTTGCCCGAAGTGTTACACATTGGGATTGAACCCGAAACCGCCTGGTTGCAAAGCAAACTTCTTAACCACACAGCCATGCTTGCGCCCAATAATCAGGATGTTAGCTGAAGTAATTTCATCCATAA
>NC_142934.1:4419453-4439453 GCF_046866305.1 Octopus bimaculoides | reverse complement strand
ACATATATATATAATTTAACAACGTTCATTATGTTCATTGCGATTAATGTTTCGTCTAAAATCGTGTTGGCGTTTCAAAACCAAGGTAAAACCAGCTCTGGAGAGCATAAGTCTGAACGCAGGGCAAAGCTTACAGAGGGGTCCCGCAAAATAGGGAAGCTACCTACGAACAGTGTCTAAAAATCATTGAAGTACGGCAGCAAAAGTAGCAGCAGAGGTTAACCCTTACCCTGCCAACCAGGTGTCAACAAAAATCGTGAGTGGTGAGCCCCATAAAGCTGAATATTATGGAAGGGCCGCAATTGCGAAACCTCTCCTGTTCTCTATCAACAGAGGAGGGTGTCTGCACTATCAGAAATGGTCGATGGCTCAGCGGAACATTGTCATCTCTGAAGAATCATCAGTTACTCTTTATTCAGCTTCGGGACGAGTTTATGCCTGGAGACTTCATAAAGAAACCTTCAGTCCTGACTTTTTCTATTCCTTGCTGTAAAACAGATGCCTCTGTAAGGATTTGGGCAGCCATATGATAGCATTCTCTTGGCCTTTTAGTTGTTCTATAAGGCAGAGTTAACGCCAAGGATTACCCGAGTATTTTTGCTGAATCATATCCATCCTATTTTAGCGAGGAAAAAAGTAGCAAACTATAATATTTGAATAAGTTGAATAAACGACGATTTATTCCACTCGCTACAAAGTGCCAAAAGAGAAATGCTAATCATATTTGTTTGGGACAAGGATTTAAATGGCTTCAGTTCCGCTGGGTCTGTTGCGGTAACGATGAAGACCGGAGAAGGCTGGCTGAAGAAAGTTGTGAGAAAGGCTGGATTTCTTGTTCATCGACGCTGGTCCAAAGAGACGTGGGGTGCGTGGTCATTGGCTGCTGTCAAAGACCAAGAGAGGCATTGGGTTGGTTCCAGAGACAAAGTGGTCTTTCACGTGTTGAGAACAAACTGCTGCAAACACGCGATTGGACAGTTAGTAACCGACCAATACATGCAACTAATTTGGTAAGCCACTGGATCATGTGACTCAATGGAAAGAAAAGGTCTGTTGAACCTATTCTGCAGTATTTAAGCTTAAACAACCAAACGTGATAAAAGCGTTACATATTTCTGTTACACTATGTTACAAACATTGTTTCCTGACGGCAGCGCAATCTTCCAGGACGATTCGCATGGCTAATGTTTTTCAAAATTGTTATGGCGAGCACAGCAAGGAAGTACACCATTCGGCTTGGCCCCACAATCACCAGATCTCAATCTAAGGAAACGTATATGGAGCATTTTGGAGCAGCAAATGAAGAATCGCTTCCTTCCACCATTGTCGCAGGAAGAGCTAAAGCAAGTTTTACCTGGAGACTGACTAGTCGTATTAAAGTAGATTAATACCAAACGGGGTGGACAGAGTATGAGATAATAAGACTTCCGTTTAACAAGGTGTTTTCATTATTTTCCCCAACCCCTGTATGTGTATGCGTGTGTGTACATATACATACAGTAACCCTTCGCCATATCGCGGTCCACGTATCGCGCACTCAGAATATCGCGGATTTTTCTGGCTAATATATGTAAATTTATATCGCGGACTCTTCAGTATATCGCGGGTTTGGCGGGCAATAGGTATTTATATATTTATAGATTTTAATTATTTGTGTGGGAGCTTTTGGAACGTAAAACCCGCGATAGTCGAGAGATTACTGCATATACAAAGTAGTGCTTTTCCTATGATAGCAAGGCATGAGTGTGGATAAATCCGATATCAATATAAACCTTGAATTTTTAAGTAAGAGAGAGAGAGAGAGAGAGAGAGAGAGAGAGAGAGAAAGAGAGAAAGAGAGAGAGAAAGAAAGAAAGAGAGAGAGCGTGTGTGTATTTCAATGAGGACACGTACATCCTATTTTAATTACATGATTTTGATTTTTCAAATTGTTTTTGCGTCTCGACCAGGAGTCATATCGTTTATCTATCTCTGTTTATATCCTTCTGTCTCTCTCAGCCCATCTGTCTGTCTGTCTATTTGTCTATCTGTCTCTCTCAGCCTGTCTGTCTGTCTCTCTCAGCATCCATCCATCCATCCATCCATCCCGTTTGTCAGTCTATCTATTACAGCAAAAATCTCCACCGCAGTTTTACTTCCTATCACATTTGTGCTAGTTTTAGTGAAATTAATCTGACAATCCTGTGATCATGTGTTGAAACAATTACATATTATCGTACGACAATTGCAGAGAGGTTCTTTGAAACCTACATACATACCTATATATATATATAGCTATTCACTTTTGTTTTTGTTAAGGCGTGTATATATATATATATATATATATATATATATATATATATATATATATATATATATATATAACTGTCAAACATTTGTCAAACACCCACAACTTGGTCAATGACACTTACGCTGCGTGGTAAATGTACAAGAGGAATCTTTTGATAATAAATACTAAATATGAAACATTACGAATTAAGACAAAGGTGATTATAATCGTGTATTATTTGTGCTTTAAATGACAATTGTAAGCATCACGATGTGGTTATTCTATTCTATTAATTATGTTTATTTTTACAAATTTTATTAATTAGACCGCGACCACATTAGTATATTTATTGGGGTGACGAGGAGGCGATCCGCCTCGGGTGACGCTTTTATGAGGGCGGTGCTTTTTCGATCAACTGTATAGGCTTGGGGGCCCGGTGGAGGATGGTCATCTCGATGGCTACCCCGAGCAACACACATTCCAGTTATATCACTGTGCGACCATGCTGGAGCCCCGCGTTCCAGTTTTTATTCTTTCATTATTCTATTATGTAAATATATATATTTTTTGGTCATCACAACGATTTATTTCAGGTTGGTACTTATTTTATCGATGTCTATTTGTCGAACAGCTATTTTACGAGATATAAAGGGACACAATACCAGTGTAAGCGTAAATGCACGAAGAGGGACAGAGAGGGGGAGAGAGAAAGCGAGAGAATATATGCATATACATACATATATATATTCACAAACATACATTTACATATTCATATGTAAATGCGTTTACGCACACGCACACGCGCACGCGCACACGCACACGCACACGCGCACGCGCACACGCACACGCACTCAGGAATTTCTATAATATCCATGCATTAATTTCTACTCGGCATTAGTCAAATTAGAAAATAAGACACTTGCCCCAGGGTACAGTACGGTAGATTCGAACCCAGAACCTCTTAGTAGTAAAAAAAAAAAAAAAAACTACACAGCTCTATTCTTTTATATGGGACCATTTAGGAGTCTCCTTAATTATGCTGGCTCTTTTATTCCTTGTACTCCAATTGAGGTCGTGTACTTAAAAACACTTCGTTTCGGCTTTCTTTTTCCAAGAACTGCTACCCTTTAAACGCACGCGATTCCTGCGAATTCTTTCACATGACGTCGCGACCGAATCACTTTATCTACTAAGAATAATAGCTAAATCTGGTGCGATAGTCACGGCTGGAACGCGTTGGGTTAATAAGCTTCACTGGATCAGGACTGACCTGGAGCTAAAATAAACAATAAGCAGTGATTCACACAACGTAGATACAGGAGCTACCATTAGCTCAGAGAGAGAACTTGTATATGATTATCAACATCGATAGAGCATGCGAAGCATGAATTAACATAAGAAATTATGTACTTGCATTCGGCAACACCACACACACACACACACACACATGCACAGGTGTATGTGTGTCTCTCACTCTAGCACACTCGCCATTATTCCTCTCATATTCAAACTATTACTCTGTCTATACCCCCCCTCTCTCTCTCTCTCTTTCACTGTCTATATTCTATTCTTTCTGTCTGCATAGTTCTCCCTTCTCTTTCTCTCTCTCGTACACACACACGCACACACACACACACACATACACACACACACGCACACATCCCACTCTCTCCATTTGTTAATGCTTGTTGATTACGCGAACGTGCATTGACAGGCACGTGTACCTCTTTGTTACTCTTTCTCTCTCTCTCTCTCTCTCTCTTCCTCCCCCTCTCTGTTGAATCTGTACGCGTATGCAAGGATGTGTGCGCATGCATTCTTTCTCACAGTGTGCGTGTGCGTGCGTGTGTGTGTGTGTAACTGTATTTGACAGATGTGACAATGATGATGGTGGTGGTGGCGGTGCACTCCCCCCCCCTCACTTTCATCCACATTTTGACCTGGCACTTCGCTTCTATCTGTGCAATAACTGGTACACGACGATGTGTGTGTGCGTGTGTGTGCGTGTGTGTGCGTTTGTGTGTGTGTGTGTGTGTGTATAGACGTGTGTATATGTATATATGCATTTATACGTGCGTGCATGCATGCAACCATGCGTATGTGTATGCATATGCGCACGCACGTATGTATGCGTGTATATATATGCATTTGTCTGTGTGTGTCGTGTGAGAAAGAGGAAAGGGTAAGACAATGGGTGTGTGTGTGAGAGAGAGAGAGAGAGAGAGAGAGAGAGATAAAGAGAGAGAGAGAAAGAGAGAGAGGGTTTCAAAGAAAGACAAAGCGAATGTGATTGTGTGGCGACAATGTGTATAGTAGTAGTAGTAGTAGTAGTACAGTGGTATTTGTTGTAGTAGGTCTGCTGTGTTGTTCGAAGCCGTTCCAGCCATGATCACCTCTCCTCGTTAGGATTATATCGTGGACTACACTGTCTAATATGCTTTGTTGATGTTTGTTGTTGTTTTGAAGACGATTGAGGATGGTTTGGCTGTTATTTCTAACAGGTAGATGAGAAAAAAAATGAAGGGTATTGATTTTATTAGAGAGGTTCTATGTAATAACTTGTTGCAGCAGTGTCCTGTGGGGGGGGGGGAGAAGACAAAGAATATGAGAGAGGGAGAGATTGAGAGAGAAAGATATAGAGATGGGAAGAAAGAGAAAGAGAGAGCGTAGGAGAAAGCCAAGGTATGGCTGAAAGGAAGCAGAGAGGAGGAGAAAGAGAGAGAGAGAAAGAGAGGGAGAGAGAGAGAAAGAGGGGGGGAGAGAGAGAGAGATAAGAGAGACACAATCGGACAATCAATAAGATAACGAAAGATGAAAAGGTTTATAAAGATAGATAGATAGATAGATAGATAGATGGATAGTGGTGGAAGAGAGAGACGGAGAGAAAAAGATAGAGAGGGAGAGAGAAAAAGAGAGATAAAAGAGATACAAAGAGATGGGAATCATCAACGAGAAAGAGAAAGATAAAAGGACTACGAAAGAGAGAGAGGGGTGAGAGAGAAGGGAAGATGAAAGAAGAAGAGGCAGTGGTGGGGAGTGGTTGAAACCATCAAATTGTGAATAACAATTGATTTAAATAAAACATTTTATCCACCTGCAAAACAGTGGCTGCCATCCTTCATCTTTCACTGGACAATGGATGACAATGTCGTGCTCAGGTGACAATCTGATGTAATGGTGTGGCTTTTGTTTATTCCATTCTATTTTATTTTACTCGTTACTGGGTAGAAGTCTACAGAAATAGAAGTCTAAGCGATGAATAGAAAGAGAGATAGAAGTCTAAACGATAGAGGGAAATAGATAGAAGCCTAAGCGATAGTAGAAAGAGAGATAGAAAGAGAAAGATAGAAAGAGAGAGAAAGAGATACAGACAGACAGAGGCAGTTAGACAGAGACAGGTAGACAGAGACAGGTAGACAGGCAGATAAATAGATAGAGACAGAGAAAGACAGAAAGATAGGGGTGAGGATTTTCCAAATCAGTGAGGTTGTTGTTGTTGTTGTTGTTTAGAGCCTGTGGGTCCATCTTGGGATTAAACTATCTAATCACTAAAGCAGTGGCTTAGCGTGGGTTTTGGTCGACCTGTGTCGGAGCCAAATTGGCTGCCCTCTTCCTTAACCGTAACATGCCCTCAACATAAGTTTATCACCCCTCCCATTTCCCCCGCCCTATACGGGTCGCACTTCCCACGATACGTCTCTGCATCAAAGGTAGTCCAGCTATAGCCATCCAGCCATTTTAGAAGTATTTCAGACCCCATTATTTAACAAATTTACTTATTTTAAGGTGATGCTATTTATAAATAAGGGCATTTGATTGCCATCTCGAACAATCATAGATCTCTATTTGTTGGCTGAGATGTCAGGATCAGCTCCAAGTTTTTTTGTTTTGTTTCGTTTTTTGTTCGGTTTGACTTGGTATTTTAGTGCATTCAAGATTTAGCCCAATTCTATAAATTAACTGAGGTTGTTCTAAATAATTATGTTCTGTCTGGAAATCTCCTGGTTGGAGGATAAACAGAAAAAGACTACAGTTCTCGAGGAATCCAGTTATTGGTTCCAAATCAAAGCCAGGAGCAATAGACTTTAAAATATCGGTGTCAAATTTTGGCATAAGGCCACCAAGTTCGGGAGAGGGGGCAAGTCAGTTGCCTCGACTCCAGTCTTCAACTGGTACTTATTTTATCGACCCCGGAACGATAAAAAGTAAAATCGACCTCGGCGGAATTCGAACTCAGAAAGTCAAGACGGACGAAATGCCGTTAAGCATTTTGTCTGGAGTGCTAACGATTCTGCCAGCTCGCTGCCCTAATAGACTTCGAAATCTAATATAATAATATATTGCTACAATCTAATAAAATAATATATTTCTATCTCATACAAGATAAGATGGCGTGGTGGCAGAATCGTTAACCCGTCGGACCAAATGCTTAGCGCTATTTCTTCAGGCACTTTACGTTCTGAGTTTGACTTCCATAGAGATCTACTTTACCTTTCAGGGTCAATAAAATAAATACTAGTAGAGTAATGGGGTTGATGTAATCTATTTACCTGCCTCGCCTAAAAGTGCCGGCCTTGTGCCAACACTAAAAACCATCTTTTTGGACAAGATTATTCCCTTCACTTCGGTCTCTTTCTGTCTTCAATCGGTTAATGTGAAATGGTGATGGAGTAAAGTCGCTCACAGTGGGAGGGGTGGTTGCCCCTCCAAGAAACGGAGGAAATTTGAGCGAGTGGGAGGTGGGGAGAAGCTACTAAACTTTTATCATCTTGTAGACTAAAACCCTCTACACCCCTACGAGAAAAAAAAACCCAGACAACATGGCGGGCAAACAACGGATCGCTGTAATGTTGATGCACGGAATAGAACGCTTGTGTATGTGCACGCACGCGTGCATACAAACACACATTATAGCCCCGGGCTGATTAATGCCTTGTGTGTGGATTCAGTAAACGGAAGCTACATGGAAGCCTGTCATGTGAGTGTATGCGTAGATATGTGCGTGTGTGTGTACGTAATCAACCCTAAGATCCCTGTTAGTGTCTTGTCTGCATTTCTAGTATCATATGACAGTTTCTCACACGTCTCTCTCTCTTTCGCTGCAAGAGTTGACAAACAAACATACACAGACAGACAGACAGACAGACAGATAAACAGAAAGATAGATAGACAGATAGAGACAAAGAGAAAACACAAGGGTTTATTTATAATGCGAGACGCACATTATGGGGGCCGCTTGACAATTTCGCTGCGACACTTCACAAAAAGTCAAGCGACTCGAGTTTTCCGTCTTCAACAGCGATATTACGTCATCATTTTCCATTACAGAACAAGCGATTAACATAATATGTACGAACGTGTCCGCACGCGTGCGCGCGCACACGCTCACGCGCATGCATGCAGCAGAGAGTGCAGCCGAGCAGTTGTAGTCAGTGAGCTGGTTTTTGCAGCCAAATGGTTCTGTGTTCGATTCCACTCGGCGGTGCATAGGTCCACCATAGGTCTCAGTTCAAAACGATTGCCTTTAAAGTAAAATTCGGTAGAAAGAAACTGTACGGAAACCCATCGCTTGTGAATGTATGTATATGTGTGTGTGCATGTATGTGTGTATGTAAGTGTGCTTACATGCTTGTATATATGTGTGCATGTACGTATGCATGTGTGCGTGCATGTGTATATATATATATATATATGTATGTATGTAAGTATGTGTGCTTGCATGCATATATGTATGTATGCGTGCGTGCGCGTATATATGTATGCATGTGTGTGTGTGCGTACGTGTATGTATATATATGTAATGTGTGTGTGTGTCATTGACTGTGTTTGTTTACCGTTGAGTCGAGTTGTCTCCGATTGTCGATAAATGTTAACCGAGCCATTCGATAAATAAAGATCGATGAATCACGCAAAATGATTGAAATCATTACTGTGATCGATAAGATCGTGTAAAAGCAACTGAAGACAGTACTCCAGCATGGCCGCAGTCCAAATAATAAAACTAGAAAAAGGATGTATATGTTTCGTTTTTTTTAAAATTTTATTTTATACAAACAGGAAAATAGTGTCTGTCTGTCTGTCTAATAAACCGGCAGAAGTTACAAAGTGACTCAAGGGCCAAAAATTTCGTGCACTGACGCATATGTGTATGCATTGATGTTCATATGTTTAATCCGACGATGGCTTAACAACGTGAAATTTCGAAGTCACTGTCAATACTATCCTTATTAGTGAATTAGCAAATTTGTACTTTACCAACTGTATTGAGTAATCCTTTAGCTTAAATGTAAAATTGTTTTTTTTTTATTATAACATAAAAACAAACTATTATATATATATATATATATATATATATATATATATATATATATGGGAGAATGTACGAAAAAACAACAACAGACGAGGACAGGTGGTGTAAACAACAAAAGGATGTATTAGTATGACGCTCGGGAATACGGAAAGTCTTTATATATATATATATCAAACTATGATAAATATTAAATTATAAGCGCGTCAAGACAAACCAATATAATTTTCTTGTCTGATGGTCACATGACATGTCGTCTGCACCTTTTCTGTAGCAACCATTCTCCTGTCTCCTCCCACCGCTCGTCACATTCTTTTTTCTTATCTTCCCCCCACCCTTCGCTTTCTAAACACACACACACACACACACACACGTACATATGCATACACACAGAGGCAAACGCGCGCGCAGACACACTCAGATACATACATACGCGCGTGTGTAACATACACACGCGCTTATTTACAACTTATTTTATTTTAGAATTCTTTACAAAACAAAACGAAAAAAAAAACAAAACAAGAAAGACTCGAATCTTTTCCTTAAAGATCAAAACTTTGTACCCCTACACCAAAGTATAAATATATTTTATTCAATTAACTTAAACCAATTGTTTAGAAAACAATCATACGCCGACTAATGAAATTAACTTTTGGTAACTAATCACACACAGAGATACATACACAAGTATACAGTGAAACATGCGCGCGCACAGACGCTTACACACACATACGAGAAGGTACCGAAAAGCTCTAGGCTCAAAGAATGTCGCGAAGGGCATGGTTGGAAGCCCAAATTCCGAGTTTTTTTTTTTTTTTTTTACAGGGCTTAGAAAAACTGAAGGACCGCTGCAATAATTGCGTGAGTCAGAGGGGAATGTAATGAATAAAATCATAATTAACTGATCCTCCTGTATTTTCTTTTACCCCAAAGCCAGGAACTTTTCAAGCACCCCCTCGTAACCCCCCCCCCACGACTTATGAAAGAAGTGTATGGCTGTGAGATAGAATATTAAGGGCCGTAGTGATTGATGTTGTTTGGCCCCAGATTAGTCCTGATCAAAGGCATTCTAAACGTGGCCATCCCACCTCTTTCTTCGTATGGGTAAAGTTAATCCAGGATTGCATTGCCTAACGTGTCCTTTTCTGAGATGGTGGAGTGTGCGAGTTGAGGGATATTTGGCTGCTATTTCTAACAAGCCAAGCAACCACATAGAGACTGCTTTCGTGGCAGGAAATGCAGTTTTTATTAGACCAAGAACGAGATGATTGGCTATATCCATTGTCTCAGTTGGTCACGCCTGGGAATCCAACCGGAAAGTATGACGGTTGCTTCTGATAGGACCTTATGGAGGAGGTGCCTGAGGTCTCTGTCCCTTACAACACTCCCAGGAATACAGGGCGGAAAAGATGGATGGGTAGATTTTTTTGTCAAATTTGAGAAATATCACATTTACAACAGAGAACTAAAACTTCGAATCTGATTAAAATGAAAAATAAAGTTCGATAATGTTTCGTTACGAATGTTAATTTGGAAGTTTATAGATTTTAAAATGGGAGGGCAATCGTTGGGGGAAAGAGTAGGAAAATATCGATTTCTGATAGAGAACAGAGGAATAACAAATTGACGTTATTTAACCAATCAATCACTCGTATTGGTTTCAGCAAAAATAGGGACTTCAGTCTACTAACGTAGCAAAGAAAAGTAACAGCCATCGAAGAATATGAGAAAACCAAAGATTTTTTGAGGGGAAGACGAAAGTAAAAGAGAAATAGAAATGAATGAGAAAATGGAGCCATTTTACAGAGAGGAAAATTAAAGAATGACAAGGAATGCAACAAACGAATTTATGTTTTCTATGCAAGACTACAGAATATTGGTGAATGTAGGAATATATTCAAAGAACGACAAAATAGAACTGATATTTTTTCAGAGACTGAGAAATTCAACTGAACCAAAGAACGGAGTCAGCGTAAAGAAGATTGGAATTTAACTGAAAGAACAGAGAGAAAAAGGCTTATCTTATTACAAAATATAAGAACGGAAGTAACGAATTACAATGAATGAATTGGAGAAGTCTGGGGTTTTCGGACAATTTGAATCTTGTTACATTTCTGCGTAGTTTCTAACTGTGTTTAAGCATCATATTTCTTACATATATACATATTTAGGGGTTAATTGTGAATGTAAACACATTTTTTTCATTACAGGGTTTCAACGATTTAATCCTTTATGTTATAGTCCATTAGAAATCAGGCACCGTAGGAATACTGAAAGCCTAACCGCGCGTGGGAGAGTAGAGTTACTATGAAGAAATTTAGGGACGATAGTTGATCCACAGACTTCAATGGAAAACGAGAGAAACATTAGCCAGGAAGGGAAATGACGTAATAGTTTTAGAGAATGGAAAATATTAATGTAACCTATATTTTCATTGAAAAACTGAAGATTAACAGTTGCTAAAGAGTGAACAATCAGTTTCGTTCAAAGATCGGTTAAATGCAATTGAACGAGAAAATGGAGCCATTGTTTTCAAAAAAGAAGTGAAGAAAATTTGGTCAATGAAAGACAACCAGTAAAAAGGTGAACGAAAAAATGGTAGCGAAATTGGAGAAAATTAATAAATTGGAAATTGGATCTGGAATATAGATGTACAATTTTCATTGAAATTTCGAAGAACATTACTGAAGATTGTGGTAACGAGTTGTTGTCGATGTAAATTTAGTTCCAGATTATCACTAATCCAAGAGAACTGGGACAACACTAGTCCAACCGTAACCCTCCCATCTTTTTTTCCGACAGTGTATCTAAGATTACGTTAAAAAATGTGTCCTTTCTTTTAGAAGAAAGCGTGTGATTTGAGGGACGTTTGGTTGCTGTTGACAGCGACCTCGTAGAATTTCTTTCATACTGGCTCTTGTGGGCATGTAGTTATCGTTTACGGTGAAAACATAGGGTTTACCAGCGAAAGAGAAAATGGGGCCATAATTTTCGTTGAGAGGCAGATTAAATGTAATACATGTAAGAAGAAACGTCCACCATTAAACTATGATAGTGAGTAAGAATACTTTTCTGTTTTTTTTTTTTTTGTTAGAGGAGCACGTTTTTTAATGAAAAACTGCAGAATCTTACCGAGAAGGCAATCATTATTATTTATGATTGAAAAATACCAAAATAATGTTCTTGAAGGGGAGGAAAGAGACAAAAAATAAAGAGATAGTGAAAGATGACTGCTATTTTATTGAAAAATTGAACAATGTTAGCAAACGAAAGTTTACAGTGAATGACTCGAATAAAAAGCAAGATATTTGAAGCGGAAGACATAAGATGCAAAAGATGGAAGGAGAATAACTTTTGGAGAGTGAGGAGAGTGAGGTGAGAGAGAGAGAGAGGGAGAAAGAGAGAGGGAGAAAGAGAGAGAGAGAGAGAGAGAGAGAAAGAGAGAGAGAGAGAGAGAGAGGAAGAAAAAATATGATGAAGAGGAATGATAGCCAAGAAAATTGTCGGAATCAGACGAGAGTCAAGAGATTACTTTCCCCTGGACCAATTCAATTTCATTAGACTAGTTGGGGAAACAGTATCTGTGATAATAGTAGCAAAAGTAGTAGTAGTAGTAGTAGTAGTAGTAGTAGTAGTAACAGTAGCAGCAGCAACGGTGATTACGATCTTATGCCGATAATTGTGATTAGGGAATTGATGAAGATAATCGTGATAATGGGGGATAATGGCAATTTTGAATGTCCTACGTTGGCATGAGGCCATACAGTTTATTATAGGCACATTGAGTTAATTGTATCGAGAGTGAGACTCATTTATTTTATTAATTTCGTAGGGATAAAAAAAATTAAATTAAGTCAACCTTGATTGTAATTGAACTCAGAAACTAGAAAAATGGAGCCAGAAGGTACCAGATACCTCAAAAACATTCAGGCTCATAACATGACCATTTCTGCTGCCACTACATTACCTGTTGGTGTTTACAATTCATCATTGAAAAATTATTTCCTTTGTCGGGGAAATAATTTTGAACAGTTAATTAAAATCGATCCCAAAATATTACTGGTATAATGCCAAATGACAATTTTTTTTTATCTACAAGTAGATTAACGAAAGAATTTGAAATAAAAACATTTGGTTTCTTGTGGTTTCATTCACAAGAAATCTTTAATGATTTATGATTCCATTCGAAAGTAAGATACATTATAAAAGTACAAACTGATCTCAGTACTTGATCGGTACTTTTATTTTATCGATCTGGGAAAGATATAAAAATATAGTGTAGACTGCATCAGATATGAACCACTGCAAAGGTGTCGAAATCATAATGATAACCATTAGGTAGCTGATGATAGGACTGTATGTTTGATATGCTTGTTACCAGTGATATTTTTTTACGGGACACACAAACACATATGTATGTATACGTATATATATATATATATATATATATATATATATATATATATATGTATATGCACACACGATGGGCTTCTTTCAGTTTCCATCTACCACATCCACTGACAAGGCTTTGGTAGGCCCGCGGCTATAGTAGAAGACACATGCCCAAGGTGTCACGCAGTGGGACTGAACCCGGAACCATGTGGAAGGTGAGCAAGCTTCGCACCACACATATATAAAAACTGTATCAACCAGATTAGCGGACGTTATACCCCGCTGGTCACAATGCGCTTCCTCGTATTGTTGTACCTTTCGAATAATGTCACCCCGCTGGTTAAGCGTCGAGAAGGCAAACATCCCTAGTTAATGGAACACCAGTCGGTTAACAGGGTTACCCGCATACAGCCGAGTGGACTGTGGAGCAACGCGAAATGAAGTGCTGGTGTGGAAACCGAAACCGCGACCTCGTGAGCATGAATGCAACATCTTAACCAACAGGCCATGCGACTTCACATACACGCACTGTGTGTGTGTGTGTGTGTTAATGTGTATTTGTGTGTTTGTTTTTGTTTGTATGTGTGTGTTTATGTGTGTGTTTGTGTGTGTGTTTGTGTATGTGCGTTTGTGTGTGTTTAAGTGTGTTCGTGTATGTTTGTGTGTGTCTGTGTTTGCTTATGTGTGAGTGTGTGTGTTTTAGTTTGTGTGTGTCTGTGTGTGTTTATGTGTGTGTCTGTGTGTGTGTGTTTTTGTTTGTGTGTGTGTCTGTGTGTTTATGTGTTTGTATATGTCTATGTGTATGTGTGTGTGTGTATGTGTGTGTGTATGTGTGTGTGTGTATGTGTGTGTGTGTATGTGTGTGTGTGTATGTGTGTGTGTGTGTGTGTATGTGTGTGTGTGTGTGTGTGTGTGGTGTTTGTGTGTGTGTGTGTATATGTGTGTGTACCCAATATACGTCCGTTTGTTCTTGTTCGTATCTCATACTCTAATGGACTACGTTTCTGCAACAAAAGCTTAACGTGTAACCGAAAGCTTCTGCTTGGGTTATAGACTTAATGGCTACACATTATCCTCTGCTTCCCGTGTATCAGTCTCTGGGGTCCTTCGGTGTACTCATGCCTACTCTATCTCGATCTTCTCCCTAACTTCTAAAAATGTTGCATATAAAAAACAAACAAACAAAACTGCAGAGTATTGCAGTCTCCCGTACCGACTGCAAGACGGACGTCCGCCATCTGTTCAGTCGACATCAATAAAATATTTATACCTGTCATTTTTCTGGGATCGATTTCATTGATTCGTTACATTATTTTCTGCAAACTTTTGTCTCGTGTCTTACCTCTCCAACCCGCCCAATATATATATATATATATATATATATATATATATATATATATATATATATATATATATATATATATAGGGAGAGAGAGACAGAGGCAGATAGAGAAAGATAGGTAGGTAGGTAGGTAGGTAGGTAGATAGATAAATAGATAGATAGATAGATAGGTAGATAGGTAGATAGGTAGATAGGTAGATAGGTAGATAGATAGGCAGACAAACAGAGATCAGACATCTGAAATACACAGAAAATAGAAGTTATACACACACAATTACATGTATTCTCACCTATGTACACACACACACACACACACACACATACATACAAGACTAACACAAAAGAGCCAAACTGCCATCCATATACACACAACACGTACACACACAGATATCCATACGCATTCTCACAAAATGCTTTGTATGTGTGCGCGCGAGCGTGTATGCGTGCGTGTACGATGCACGCATGCACATTACCCCATTGTCTCACTATATACACATATGTACGCACGCACACGCTGACCACTATTCGTTCCCTTATTGTAGTATCTTCACTTAGATACATCTACTTCTACATGCAATTTCATGCATGCAGTCATACATGCATGTACATGCAGTTATATATTATATATATATATATATATATATATATATATACATACAGGAGGCGCAATGGCCCAGTGGTTAGGGCAGCGGACTCGTGGTCGTAGGATCGCAATTTCGATTCCCAGACCGGGCGTTGTGAGTGTTTATTGAGCAAAAACACATAAAGCTCCACAAGGTTCCGGCAGGGGCTTGTGGCGACCCCTGTTGTACTCTTTCGCAAGTGTCTTCTACTTTAGCCTCAGGCCGACAAAAGCCTTGCGAGTGGATTTGGTAGACGCAAACTGAAAGAAGACCATCGTGTGTGTGTGTGTGTGTGTGTGTGTGTGTGTGTGTGGGTGTGGGTGTGTGTTTGTCCCCCCCCACCACCACCACCACATCGCTTCACAACCGATGCTGGTGTCTACGTCCCCGTAACTTAGCGGTTCGGCAAAGAGCCCGATAGAAAAAGTACTAGGCTTACAAAGAATAAGTCCTGGGGCCAATTTGCTCGACTGAAGGCGGTGCTCCAGCATGGCCGCAGTCGAATTTACAATAATCCCTAACCATATCGCTATTCATTTATCGCGGTTTATCATTTAAGCTTACGTCGATTCCTCCGTGGTGGTGTTTTGCATTTATAAATAAAATAAATATATACAAATTATAAAAATAATTCAAATATATATATATATACAGTACTGTTTCTACTTCGCGGATTTTCACCTATCGCGGGGGTTGGAGCGTAACACCCGCGATAGTCGAGGCATTACCGTATATGACTCCAGAGCTTGCTTAGCTAATGTGTAAAATGGTTGTGTGCATAGTGCATGTTAATTTATGCTAGATTGCACTATCAAGAGGGTAGAGGAGAGGTGGGGTGGTATAGACAAACATCAGTGTGTGTGTGTGTGTGTGTGTGTGTGTGCTTGGTTTTCTGTGACAATGTTTCATGCTTCAGTGTGTATTTGTGAAAATGCAAAGCTGTTGGTCTGTTAACAAGTGTATGTGTGTGCACGCGTGTGTTTTTGTGTGTGCACTCACTCATGCAAAAATATTGTGCCCTGTGACCAGTCAAGCATGCATGTGTGTGTTGTGTGTGTGAAGAGGAAGAGAGAGAGAGGCGAGGAGAGGGAAGGGAGAGACATATATACATAAATGCATATGTATTTTTTTTTCTTTTACTTGTTTCAGTCATTTGACTGCGGCCATGCTGGAGCACCGCCTTTAGTCGAACAAATCGACCCCTGGGACTTATTGTTTTGTAAGCCTAGTACTTATTCTATCGGTCTCTTTTGCCGAAGAGCTAGTTACGGGGACGTAAACACACCAACATCGGTTGTCAAGCGATGGTGGGGAGACAAACATAGACACACAAATATACATATATATATACATATACATATACATATATACGACAGGCTTCTTTCAGTTTCCGTCTACCAAATCCACTCACAAAGCTTTGGTTGGCCCGAGGCTACAGTAGAAGACACTTGCGCAAGGTGCCATGCAGTGGTACTGAACCCGGAATCATGTGGTTGGTAAGCAAGCTACTTACCTCACAGCCACTCCTGCGCCTATGTGTGTGTGTGTGTGTAGCAATCAGCAGAGTGACTCAAGGACCGAGAGTTTTGTTATTGACACTTGATAGAAGGAGTGAGAGCTTAATGTACAACATAAACACTATAAGCAAATCCCCTGAGCAGCTTGTTCAGCAACAAGTGGCGGAACTCTCATTTGTCGTTCACGACAACAGACTCCACAACATTATATATATGATGGAGGCGGTGTTCTGTTTTTTTCTTTCTCTTCCCCTTTTTAACCCCCAAGCCAGCTCTGATAGAGCAGACCTATGACCATTTCGTCTCATTTTATAAGTATCACAATATCTAATGTACCTTTTATAAAGGCGGTAAGGTGCTGCTTGAGGGATTCGGCTGCTATTTTTAACAAGTCGACCAAGTATAGAGACTCCTTCACTTGCGATCGTAATCAAGAATGATGCCGTTTAACTAAGGGCAGCTATGATCCACGTAGACTTATGACCCCAAAACCTTTCAGCCTCGTTTTATTTATTTAACTTTTGCCTGTTTCAGTCCTTTGGCTACAGCCATGCTGGAGCACCGCCTTGAAGGTTTTTAAAGTAGTGTTACTTATTCTATCGGTTTCTTGTGTCGAACTACTAAGTTATAGAGACAAGTCCACATTGGTTGTCAAGCAGTGGAGGAGGACACAAACATAAACATAGAGAAACGCAACCATGTTGTTTACGTCATACGAATTTAGAAACTTCGAGCGAACGTGACATCATTCGTTTTTAACGATTGAACTCGAGGTAGATAAAGCTATAAATGAGAAAAGTCAAAGGCAAAGGGATCTTTTGCCCAATATTTACGCGTTTTTATTTGTAGCTCTATCTACTTCAAGTTCACCTGTTAGAAAAAAATCACACACACATACAACGTGCTTCTACACAGTTTCCATCAACCAACTTCACAGACAAAGAGAGCATTGGTCGACCTGAGGGTTATTGCCCAAGATGCCACACAATCCTATCTGAAACTACAGTATAAAATCTGTTATGTCTTTTAAAAACGATGTTATGATTTGAGTGCTACTATTTCTAGCAGACAAACCAACCACATAGGGGTTGCCTCGTTAACTCACAGTGACAGAAGTACTGATGTTTATTTTGATCACACCTCTGATCAAAGATATTCCAACCGTAACCATCTCGTTTTTTTTCAGACTCTTTATATCTAAAAAAAAACAAACTACAGTTAGTAATATGTCCTTTCTTTTTCTTTTTAAGTATTAAACTGTGATTTTGAGGAGCAAGGGGTGGTAAAGCGAAGATTTGGCTGCTGTTTCTAGAAGGGCGAGTGAACACACTCGGGTTGCAAGGTGGTTATGGAAATTGGTTGTTTTGGTTGTATGCGGTGGCAATTATAGCGATGATGGCTACGGTAGCGATAGGAAGGTATAGTGTCAGATTAAAGTGTTGACAGCAATGATTTTGTAGAGAGTGGTGTAATAAGAGTAGTAACGTAAGGCGGCGACGAGCTGGCAGGACCGTTAGCGCGCCGGGCGAAATGCTTGGCGGTATTTCGTCTGCCGCTACGTTCTGAGTTCAAATTCCGCCGAGGTCGATTTTGCCTTTCATCCTTTCGGGGTCGATAAATTAAGTACCAGTTGCATACTGAGGTCGATCTAATCGACTGACCCCCCCCCTCCCCCCTAATAATGCAAATATTGTTTTCTACTCAAGGCACAATGCCCGAAATTTTGGGGGAGGGGGGCCAGTCAATTAGATCGATTCCAGTACGCAACTGGTACTTAATTTATCGACCCCCGAAAGAATGAAAGGCAAATTCGACCTCGGCGGGATTTGAACTCAGAGTGTAAAATCTAATAATACAAATAGTGGTGTGTTAGTGGTGTGTAGGTTGTTGTAAGTGGTGTCATAATAGGAATGCTAGAGAGGGGCAGGTTTTCGGGTGGAGTGATGGGATTATGAAGGTAGAAAGGGGTGGATAATGTCTGTCTGTCTGTGCATGTGTGTGTGTGTGTGTGGATGGATGTGAGTGGGGTGGAGGAGAAATTCAGGTCACATCAGACAGACAACGAAACACTTGGAAAGAAATAGGGTGAGGTGGGGAGGAACGGAGGTAGGAGAAGGATGAGGAGAAGAAGAGAGAGGGGAGGAAACATTTGAAAGGGGGGACGGGGTGGAGGAATCATATTATGAAAGTTATTTTCATTATCTTAAGCGACTGGTTGACAGCAGATCGTGTGTACGTGCTGCTGGGGTTTACATGTAGACGCGTGTGTGTGTGCGTATGTGTGTGTGTGTGTGTGTGCGTGTGTGTGGGGGTGCCTGTTCAGGGTGTGAGCTCGGGTAGGGCACCGAGAAAGTTTAACAAATACAAGTGAGGTGGGGGACAAACTACTTTGCTGTACCCCACTTCTGTCTTGTCTGTGTGTCCGCTACCCTCACTCCAACCCCACCTCACTCCCATAAACACAGACACTAGGCAAAGAAAAGGAAATAACCCCCAGGGGTATGGGTGGTGGTCGATAGTGGTGGTTGTGTAGTTGCGATGGTGTTGAGTGGTAGTTTGTTGTGAAAAAGTGGATGTGATGGTTGTGATGACGGCGACAAAAATGATGGTGGTGGTGGTGGTGGTGGTGGTGATGCTGCTGGTCGTTGTTATGGTGATAGTGGCGCTGGTAATGAAGGTAGTCGTTGTGATGGTGGTGGTGGTTGTGATGGTGGTTGCGATGATTGCAGTTGTCATGGCTGTTGCTATAGGAGACATGATGATGATGGCGTTGCAGCATCTAAAGTTAGGTGTACATCTCAGATGACGACGACGACGACGATGATGATCCTTTCTACTATAGGCACAACGCCACAAATTTTGCGGGAGGGACTTAACCGATAACATCGACCCTAGTATTTAACTGGTACTCCTTTTATCGACCCCGAAAAGGATAAAAGGTGAAGTCGACCTCGGCGGGATTTGAACGCAGAACGTGAAGATGATAATAACAACGGGATTGCTGTTGTTTAGCCTCAGCTCAGCTCTGATTATGATTAAAAGCTTTCCAGCCATGCCCATCCCGTAATTTATAATATCTACTTTTCCATCGTTAAATATATATATATGTATATATATATACTCATTTAAAGACATAGGATATGATTTAGAGATTTAGCTTCTATTTCTAGCAGATCGAACAAGGAATAACAGTAGTTCTCAACCTGGGTCCATATGACCCTTAAGAACGCCATCATATATAAGTGTGTGTGTGTGTGTGTGTGTATATGTATATATATGATGAGCATAGGCTCGAAACGTAAAAGACTTTCTCACCTTCCTGAGCGTTAAACTATATACCTGTTTGTTGTTTACATACCTGCCTTCGTCTTTTTGTAAATTCCAACTATATATGTGTGTGTGAGTATAAATATGTATATATATATTTGTGTGTCTTTTTTGACCCCATACTATCGATTGACAACCGATGTTGGTGTGTTTACGTCCCCGTAACTAGCGGTTCGGCAAAAGACACCGATAGAATAAGTACTAGGCTTACAAAGAGTAAGTC
>NC_142934.1:4389453-4416953 GCF_046866305.1 Octopus bimaculoides | reverse complement strand
ACTACTACCATTTCTATAGCACAGTGGATGGCATTACAACAGTCACGTCTGTTGCTTATATCTATGTATCTATATCCATCTATCTATATCTAACTATTTATATCTAAATCTATCTATCTATTTATACCTATCTAAATCTATCTATCTATTTATACCTATCTAAATCCATCTATCTATTTATACCTATCTAAATCCATCTATCTATTCAAATCTATCTAAATCCATCTATCTATTCAAATCTATCCAAATCCATCTATCTATTCAAATCTATCCAAATCCATCTATCTATTCAAATCTATCCAAATCCATCTATCTATTCAAATCTATCCAAATCCATCTATCTATTCAAATCTATCCAAATCCATCTATCTATTCAAATCTATCCAAATCCATCTATCTATTCAAATCTATCCATCTATCTATTCAAATCTATCCATCTATCTATTCAAATCTATCCATCTATCTATTCAAATCTATCCATCTATCTATTCAAATCTATCTATCTATCTATTCAAATCTATCTATCTATCTATTCAAATCTATCTATCTATCTATTCAAATCTATCTATCTATCTATTCAAATCTATCTATCTATCTATTCAAATCTATCTATCTATCTATTCAAATCTATCTATCTATCTATTCAAATCTATCTATCTATCTATTCAAATCTATCTATCTATCTATTCAAATCTATCTATCTATCTATTCAAATCTATCTATCTATCTATTCAAATCTATCTATCTATCTATTCAAATCTATCTATCTATCTATTCAAATCTATCTATCTATCTATCTATCTATCTATTTATACCTATCTAAATCTATCTATTTATACCTATCTAAATCTATCTATCTATTCAAATCTATCTATCTATTCAAATCTATCTATCTATCTATCATCTACACATGAGCTCAGCCTCCGGCTGAAACCAGTAAAATTTAAATATATATATACACATATATGTAAATATATTTAATACACAAACACACACACATATACGCACGCATAACTGCTTCTACTATAGGTTAAAAGGCCTAAAATTTGGGGTGAAGGGTCAGTACATTACATTGACCCCAAACCTCAACAGGCTCTTATTTTACTAACCCCCCAAAGGATGAAAATCAAAGTCATCTTCGGCGGGATTTGAACTCACAGCGTAAAGACGGACGAAATGCCACTAAGCATTTTGTCTGGCATGCTAACAATTCTTTCAGGTCAATAATATTGGTTCAAATTTTAGCAAGGGCCACTCATTTTTAGGGGTGGGGGATAGACGATAACCTCAATTCCAGTGTTCAACTGGTACTTAACTTATCGACCCCGAAAGGATGAAAGGCAAAGTCAACCTCGGCGGAATTTGAATTCAGAACGTAAAGACGGACGAAATACCGCTAAGCCTTTTGTCCGGCATGCTAACGTTTCTGCCAGCTCGCCCTTTTTTGGGTAACGTAATGACAACAATTATTTCTACTATAGGTATAAGGCATTTGGGAGAAGGGGGTTAGTAGATTATATCGACCCAGTACGTAACTGGTACTTATTTCATCGACGCCCCCCGAAAGGATGAAAGACAAAGTCGACCTCGGCGGAATTTGAACTCAGAACATAAAGGTGCACAAAATACCGCTAAGCATTTCGTCCAGCGCGCTAACGATTCTGCCAGCTCGCCGCCTTATAACATAATGATGATAATAATAATAATAATAATGATAATAATAAAAATAATAATAACATACACACAATGCATCTGTGTTTGTATGAATTTGGATACAAGTAGGTCCATGTTGCATAATACATGAGTGACATCCATGTGCATGTAAGGACTTGAGAGGGTTTCTCTCAGAAGGAAAGAAACAAGATGAAAGAATCCTTAAAAAAAGAAAATGAGAAAATTCTAACCTAGCATTTGTTTTGCCCTTCATCGACCCCGAAAGTATGAAGAGTAACGCCACCCTCGGCGAGAATCGAACTCAGAGCCAAGTGAACTAGAATAAATATCGCAAAAGCGAACTAAATACACACATACGTGTATGTACGTATATAAATATATATAAGCGGCGGACTGAGGCGTCGGTCAATCGGGCACTGCCCGAGGGCCCGGAGCTCTGAGGGGCCCGCACTCTACATGTTAACTCTACTAAAACATACATTCAACGGGGCCCGGTAAACAGTCTTATGCCCGATGGCCCTTAATACTCTCAGTCCGCCCCTGATATATATACACACACATACACATGCATTTACAGATACAGAAACATCAAATATATACATACACATACGTGTGAGAGAGAGAGAGAGAGAGAGAGAGAGAGAGAGAGAGAGAGAGAGAGAGAGAGAGAGAGAGAGAGAGAGAGAAGGCGTGTAGCTCAGCGATTAAGATCGCCAGACCGTGGTTTCGATTCCCAAATTGGTGATGCACTGTGTTCTTAAGCAAAACACTCCACTCCACTCCGTTGTAAATGAAGAAACGGATTGACGTTATACTAACGGGCAACGTTGGCCCGTCCCGCTTCGTCACTGGGATGGCATCATACGAAAGCCACAACAACTCGAGGAAGCGCATTGTGACCAGCAGTGCGTGACAACATCCGGTAGTCTGGTCCGTGTATATATATATATGTGTGGAACATTGAACATAAAACAGGTAAAACTCACAAGATCCAACATGGAAACACCCCCCCACACACAAATATATACACAGGATTTCGTGTGTGTGTATATAGTCAAACAATGATCTTATAAACATACAAGATACATGTATATATATACATACATAAATACATGCACACACACACACACACATATATATATATATATATAGATATATATATATATATATACACACACAGAGAGGCTCTTGAACATGCATTTATGAGTGAGTGTCGTTTGTGTAAAAGAAAGAGAGAGAGGGGGAGGGAGGGAGTCGAGCATGTGACTTCGGAATGCGTATTCTTGCATGTGTTGATCATCTTGTGTGGCTGCGTGTGAATGGTTCCGTGCGAAACGAAGAGGTTTGGTGTTTGCATGCTGAACAGAAAAACGTCGAGAAAGGCTGCATAATAATAATGATAATAATAATAGTAATAATAATAATAATATCTGTGCAGGTATGGATTGTAAATGGATCCTCTCAGTGGTTCGATATAATGGTATATTCTGTGTGTGTGTGTGTCGTATGTCAAACAATGTCGTATGAGACTGTGGTGTCGATCGTGTGAACGTGTTCGCTAAGTCTCTCTCTATCTGTCTGTCTGTCTATCTATCTACCAGTCTATCAGTCTGTCTGTCTATCTATCTACCAGTCTACCAGTCTGTCTGTCTCCCTGGGTCTCAATCTATTAAGACCAGCGGTTTTCAACCGCAGCTCCCAGGGGTGCAGTGTGGCCCTCAAGGATCCTTCCGGCGGCCCTCGACAGTTTACCTTCTCTAAATATAATTAATTTCTCTTTCATTGACTTGCGTTTCCCTTTTCCCGGTGCGGCCCCCTAAAAAAAATAATAAATTCAGGTTTTGGATCTGGTCCAGATATTAAAAAATGCTGGGAATCACTGATCGACACACAATGGGAGCATCTTCGCAGTCGCTCGACGAGATGCTAGTAAAAGCAGCTAAATCCAGCAGATTTCATTCTGCTGTCTTTATAAAAAGACGGACGCATCCGGTACCCTTAAAACTGCGTGATGGTCACGACTGGAATATATTTTTGATCATAGGTTCACTGAATTCATGTTGACCTGAAGCTCAACACCAGCAACACCAACACGTCCATCAACCACCACCACCAATGTCCGGCAAGACACGAGAATACGTTTAGTTGCGATGGTGATGATGATGACGATGGTGATGACGATGGTGATGACGGTGATGATGACGGTGATGAATGTTGTAGTAGTGATCGTAGTGGCGGTTGTCATCGTAATCACGACATTCGTTCTGTAGTAGTAGTAGAAGTAGTAGTAGTAGTAGTAGTAGTAGTAGAAGTAGTAGTAGTAGTAGTAGAAGTAGTAGTAGTAGTAGTAGTAACTAAAAGGAGTGAATGAACAAATAAATATATGTAAAAATTGCAACCGTTTTTAAGATATCCTAACGGAACTGGATCCAGGATCCAACACACTCACACACACACACACGTATGTCTATATAAATGCATAACATATATGTGTATTTATGAATGTGTGTGTGTGTGTGTGTGTAGGGAGATGGTGTTGATGCAGTAAAAAAAAATGAAGGGTCACCCTGTACAAACTCTATTCCGGTAACCGTCACCACCACTCCCCTCATCCCCACCCTCATCTCCAACACCTCCACCGCATGTCCCAACCCTCCGACCCCCAGGTAAATGTCAGATATGTAGAACCAGCAAAGTGGAAATGAAACGAATGTAGAAGATGCAGCTTTAGTTCCCCCCCCCTCATTTCAGATTGGTGAGCGACCCAGTTATATTATCACACAATCTCTCTCTCTCTCTCTCCCCAATGGGCACCTGCTGTTCTTGTAATCGCTTTCCTTTTCGGAGTTTGCGCTGTTTTATGCCCTCTCCCCGCCCTCCGTCTTCTCTTCATCCTATAAATTCAGTCGTTATGTATCGATCTCTGTTCGCTTCGTTTTCTTTATCGACTCTTGCATTAAAGACCAGCCAATCATTTCTCCATCTATCACCTCAAATCTATCTGTCTATCGATCTATCAATTTGACAATCTAATTCTCTGACAATCTCTATCTATCTATCTATCTATGTCTATCTATCTGTCTATCATTCTATCCCTCTCTGTCTTGCTTTCTATCTATCCATCTCTCTACCTTACTCGCAGTCTATCTATCTATGTTGCTCTCTATCCATCTCTGTCATCTAGTTAGCTCTGCATTTGTCCGTCTATCCATCCGTCCACCTATCCATCTATATTACAGTCAATTTATCTGACTCTCTAGCTATCTGTGTGCAGGTATCTTTGCATCTCTATCTGTCGCCATTTCTCGATATCTAAATCTATCAAATGGCTCTTCCTACCCCCTCGTATTTTTCTTTCCTGGCTTTGAATCTAACAGCTTTACATCAACCATACTGGTTACAATACAGAGAAAAATAGACGAAAGGGAAGAATATAGAATAAAGGCACCAGTGATGGAATCACCGAAAATAGTGGGGGGGGGGGAAGAAAAATTACCGAAAGCGACGATGGGAGAAAGAAAACGGAGGGCAAAGTAAGACATTGTAAAGAATTTAATTTAAGGGGACAAAAGGGAATTAGGAGAGAGAAAGAGAGGGGAAAGATGTGCTAAAGGAAAAATTGTAAAATATATTTGTGTGTGAAAGAAGCAAAGAAACCAGAAGGCTTCGATGTATATAATTTTGGTGGGAACGAAATTCTTGTAATGTTAGATTTCGAAATTGAAAAAAAAAAAAAAATGGGTGGGAGGGGGGATAGAGAATGAAAGAGAAAAATAGAGAAAGAAAAAAAAGATTATTGCAAAAAACCGTGGATTAATAAAAAAAATTAAGTCATTCATTCATTTTGAGAGAAGCCAAGGAATTGGAACGAAAGCAGTCCCAAGAATGGGGAAAACCAAAATCAGGGAATAATTTCATTGAATTTTTATGAGGAAGGGGTCCTTTTTTTTTTTTGTTTTTTTTTTTTTTCGTTTCGAAAGCTTAAACCTTGTGAGGTTTTAATGCATTTTTGGCCTTCTTTTCTTTTTTTTTTTTTTTTTGAGGGGCAGAAACATGGAATGTTGTTAATAGCCCTTTTTCTCAACGTATGAGATTTGAAAAATTCCAGCAATAATCCTTTCTCTATGATGCCACCGAAATAATGAATGACGCGATTTTGGAAGAATGTCTGTGACAGCAACACCAGTTGGAATTATACAAATAAGAGTATGCAACACCCTCTCAAACAAAAACAACAACAAACTGACCCCCAAAACAAAACCAATTATAATAATATTAACAATAATAGCACAAGGCCAATAATAACGCTTGTTAAATTATTAACATAATAATGCTTTCTTAACAATAATGATAATGCTTTAATAATAATTTATAATAAAGAGTGCTTGAAACTTACCTCCTGTTTTAAAGACAAAATCTCCGACTTTGAGGAATATAAGGAAAATATATTATTTTTTTTCTGCTATTTGCAGATATTTGCCGGTTTTGAAAAAAAAAACTGTTATATATTATATTATTATATATATGTGTTGTGTGAATATCTGTTCGCTAAACAGTCGTCAGGTGTGTGTGTGTGTATGAAAAATGAGAGAGCGAATGACGAATAGACAGATACACAGTACTATATAATATAAATGTGTAAATATATATATATGTATGAATAGGTGTGTATAAGTGTACGTGTGTGTATATATATATATATATATGTGTGTGTGTGTGTGTGTGGATATGTGTCTGTATACAACAGCAGCAGTAGTTAAAGAGGAGAGAAGGGAAAAACGAAGCAGAATTAGTTGACTACCGATGTGAAAGCTTCACTGGCTGGCTTAGGAAAGTGAAAATTGCGTGTGTGTGAGTGCGTGCGCGTGTGCGTGCGTGCGACCGTGTGTGTGTGTGTGCGCGTGACTATCTGACTGTGTGTGTATGACAGTGGTTGTCGTAGGCAGCTTCCACAAAAAGCTAAGAGCAGATCCAACCAACGCTTAGTGTTGTGATGGCGGCGCTAGTAGTAATTGTGGTGGTGGTGGTTGTGGTGGTAGTGGTAGTTGTCGAACACGAAGCAGTAGTGATGACGGAGCTTTATAGTAGCTGTCTTACTACTACTGCTACTGCTGCTTATAATGATGATAGTGGTGGCGGTGGTAGTAGTAGTAGTAGTCGTTGTAGTTGTCGTAGAGAAATAGAGCGCAGTCCCCCTGACCAACAAAGCGAAAACACGGTACGCGATAGAACGAAGTTGCTGTCGATTCTGACTCCACAGCGCATGCGCGCGATTGCTCCTCTCTCAACGCAATTCTTATTTTTTTCAGCGATGCGATGGCATTTCCCCCCCGGTTTTTGTTGAATTTTATGATTGTTTTCCTTTTGTTTTTGCATTTTTTCTTATTCTTGAACATATCTGCGTCCTTCTAAAAAAAAATAATAACAGAAAAAGCAAATACATGAAAGGAAAAACAATGAAACTGTGAAGATGTCTCTTCCTGGTTCTACTTTCACTCAAGACATGGAGAGGAGATACCATAGCTGTTGCATATGAAAATAATTAGGATTCTGTGGCAGACATAACTGTTTTGTCATTGTGAGCAGATGGTTTCGAAGGACCTGAGTACAGTAAACCTATGGATATCCCCCAAAGTGTTGCAAAAGTTGAGGCACCTTGCGGGGCCGTCTTGGGCAAATCAATGCATTAAGCCCCATATTTATTTATTGACAGCAAGCGGCATAGATCAGAAATGGACCCGCAGACCTATGAGACCCCCGGGGAAAATTATTGCGCTGGGCCCTATTCGTTGACAGCAAGCCGCAGCATACATAAATTAGCATTGGACTGCCAGACCCGTGAGACCCTTAGTAAATTTATGAACTGAGCCCTGTTGTATTTATTTATTGATAGCAAATTGCAGCATACAGAGATCAGAACTAAGGCCCCAGACCCGTGCGGACCCCTGGGTAAATTAATAACTGGGCCCTATTATATTTATTTATTGATAACAAGCCACAGAATTGACTCGTGGGGCCTCCAAGTAGCTATCCAATGTGTCCATACCATAAGTCAGTGGTATAATTTAAATATAATTTAAATGCGCCCTTTTAAAGCCTAGCCAGGCTCATGGGCCCGGCTTCCCGGTTTCCATGGCGTTTGTGTTCCCCAGCTGGACAGGACGCCAGTCCATCGCAGCGTTACTCATATTTGCCAGCTGAGTGGACTGGAGCAACGTGAAATGAAGTGTTTTGCTCAACAACACAACGCGTCGCCCGGTCCAGGAGTCGAAACCACAATCTTTCGATCATGGTGCTGACACCCTAACCACTTAGCCACGCGCCTCCACAAGTCAGTGGTATGATAGTGTGATAAAAGAAAAGAAAAAAAAACGGTTAGCTATCGTGAGTTGGTGCCCCTGAGTACGGCGGACCTATGGACATTCGTAAATTATTGCGTGGCACCTTGGGCAAGTGTCTTCTGCTATAGCCTCGGGTCGACCAAAGCGGAAACTGAAAGAAGCCCATCCTATATATTCTTATGTTTGTTTCAGTCATTTGACTGCGGCCGTGCTGGAGCACCACTTTTAGTCGAACAAATCGACCCCAGGACGTATTCTCTGTAAGCCTAATACTTATTCTATCGGTTATCTTTTTGCCGAACCGCTAAATGACGGGACGTAAACACACCAACATCGGTTGTCAAGCGATGGTGAGAGGACAAACACAGACACAAATAACAAACCTGTGTGATAAGTAGCTTGCTTACCAACTACATGCTTCCGGGTTCAGTCCCACTGCGTGGCACCTTGGGCAAGTGTTTTCTACTATTGCCTCGGGCCAACCAAAGCATTGTGAGTGGATTTGTTAGATGGAAACTGAAAGAAGTCCGTCGTATATATATATATATATATATATATATATATATATATATATATATATACGACGGACTTCTTTCAGTTTCCATCTAACAAATCCACTCACGTTGCTCCAGTCCACTCAGCTGACAAAAATGAGGAACCCTGTGACGGACCGGCGTTCGGTCCCGGGGAAAATATATGCACCACAGAAACTAGGAAACCGGCCCTTTGAGCCTATGTGACTCAGGATGGGACTTTTTATCCACTATCCTAACAACCTAACCCTAAACGAACCAGTGCGGGAGCAGAAGGGTAGCAACCGATGTCGTTGAATGCTCGAAATCAGGTGTAGATAGACAACCGACAACTGATGAAGGGTCCTTTCTCTGTGTTTACTTGTCCTGTTTTCCATTTTCTCTCTCGTTGTTTGAGTACTTAACTCATTTGTTTACGTATTTCATGTTGTTTACATATATGCTTATATGAGTACGGGGCGTCACCAACTGTGTAAACAACATCAAATATGTAAACAAATGAGTTAAGTACTCAAACAACGAGAGAGAAAATGGAAAACCGGACAAGTATACATATATATATGTATATATATATATATTTTTCTCTCTCGTTGTTTGAGTACTTAACTCATTTGTTTACATATTTGATGTTGTTTACACAGTTGGTGACGCCCCGTACTCATATAAGCATATATGTAAACAACATGAAATACGTAAACAAATGAGTTAAGTACTCAAACAACGAGAGAGAAAATGGAAAACAGGACAAGTAAACACAGAGAAAGGACCCTTCATCAGTTGTCGGTTGTCTATCTACACCTGATTTCGAGCATTCAACGACATCGGTTGCTACCCTTCTGCTCCCGCACTGGTTCGTTTAGGGTTAGGTTGTTAGGATAGTGGATAAAAAGTCCCATCCTGAGTCACATAGGCTCAAAGGGCCGGTTTCCTAGTTTCTGTGGTGCATATATTTTCCCCGGGACCGAACGCCGGTCCGTCACAGGGTTCCTCATTTTTGTCAGCTGAGTGGACTGGAGCAACGTGAAATGAAGTGTTTTGCTCAAGAACACAACACATCGCCTGGTCCAGGAATCGAAACAACAACCTTGCAATCAGGCGTCTAACACCTCTAACCACTAAACCACATGCCTCCACCTTAGGTCGACGGTGTATGTTTTTAGTACTTGTGTATTCCCTAGTTTTTCGCACGTCAAGTACGAATACCAACTTGGTGCCTGGTGCAAATAAGACCACCAAAATCTGCAAAATATGAAAGGAGTTCAAAAGAACAACAATACCGCATCGTCCGTCGCGCCGGTTAACAGGGGACAAATTCGGGACTTAGGTAGAGGGGTCCTTCCGAAAAAATATATTGCAGTTTCCATCCAATACCAGTACAACCAGCAGTAAGCTTGCAGAATGTTCTGGGAGGCACGGGGTGGGAGCACAAAGGGTGTGTCCCCCAGACCCCGATGTCAGCCCAGAAGGGAACAACCATTAATAATTGAGGATAGGGAAAGACTTTAAAAGGTGACTTCTCATAGGATCCTATGGAGGAAAGGTCTGCGGATTCTACTCCCGTGACCCTCACAGAAATGGTGGCTGGAGAAGATGGAGAGACGGACGGACATCTCCATATTGTAGAAGAAATCCACTTAGATACACACTTCCTCCATATTCTTTGCATTATTAAAATAGGATAAAAGTTTTTTTTTCACTGAGTTTTGTACCAATCCAACCACGACAGCCACCACTACAACTTACATCTTGATGATCTTTTATCTTTTGCTTGTTTCAGTCATTGGACTGCAGCCATTCTAGGGAACCGCCTTGGAGAATTTTTAGTCGAAGGAATTGACCTCAGGGCTATTTTGTTTGTTTGTTGAGTCGGGTACTTATTCTATCGGACTATCTATCGAACGTAAACACACCCATACTGGTTGTCAAGCGGTAGTGGGTGACAAATACATACACAAGCACGCACACACACACATACACACTTACACACATATACGTTGGGCTTCTTTCAGTTTCCGTCTATCAAATCCACTCACAAGACTTTGGTCGGTCTGAGACACTTGCTCAAGGTGCCACGCAGTGGGACTGAACCCGAAACCATGTGGCTGAGAAGCAAGCTTCTTACCACACAGCCACGCCAGCGCCTATATAAGTTGGCTGAATTTTTAGCGCGTCGGACAAAATGCCTTCACATATTAAATGCTTTAATGCGCTAATGAGCTGGTGAAATAGGGTGTGTCTAAATATTTATTTCATTGTCAACAGGGGGCAAAACATAGAGGGGACAAACAAGGACACCAGTGCGTAACTGGTATTTATTTAATCGACCCCGGAAGGATGAAAGGTAAAGTCGACCTCGGCGGAATTTGAACTCAGAACGTAACGACAGACGAAATACCGCTAAGCATCTCCCGGTGTGCAAACGATTCTGCCAGATCGCCACTCTCGGGTGCGTCTAAATATGGTCACGAGTGTTTTCTGCCATCACACTCGGTATTTATTTTTTTATTTTCTTGTTCTTAGAAAAGAGAAAGGTGAAGCTGACCTTAACGGGATTTGAACCGTAACTATATATTTACTAGAAAGCATTTTCTTCAACGCTCTGGCAGTCTTCTTCTGCCTCCTTTGAATCAACAAAATCGATGCGTTCGAGTAAAATGAAGGAAATACCTGGCTGTCGTTTAACTCTGTCTATTGTCTTTGTCTGCTATTGTCACGAGATCGCCGTGTTTGCTTTTGAATCACATCAGCAGCGTCGAGAGGAAGAATTTGATTCAGTAGAAATCGTAATCAGTGAAGGCACGTGGTTTAGTGGTTTGGGTGTTCTGCGCACGATTGTAACGATTATAGTTTCAATCCCGCCGACCAGGCGGTGCGTTGAGTTCTTGGGCAAAACACTTCGTTTCACCGATGTTCTAGTCCACTCAAGTGTAAAACGGGTTCCATCAAATGGGATTTGATTTTTGAACAGAGGCAAAGGTCGCAAAGGGGCAAGATCTGGGGGATATGGTGGTTGTGGGACACAGGGAGTGTTGTGTTTGGCCGAAAACTGCTGCAGGGGCTGTGCCTAATGGGCAGATGTGTTGTCCTGATGGAGTCGCCACTCACTGGATGCATGTAATTCTGACGAACTGCATCCCGCAAACGCCGCAACAGGTTACGACAGTACTCCTTGTTCGAACCTGGGTTACCACGGCCACAACGTGGGGTCCTAACCACTAGACGATCATGGCTATGAACCTCCCAGGCTCATGGGCCCGGTTTCACGGTTTCAATGACGTATGTGTTCCCCAGGTGGACGGGACGCCAGTCCATCGCACCGTTACTCATTTTTGCCAGCTGAGTGGACTGGAGCAACGTGAAATGAAGTGTTTTGCTCAAGAACACAAAGCGTCACCCGGTCCAGGAATCGAAACCGCAATCTTACGATTATGATGCTGACACCCTAACCACTAAGCCACGCGCCTCCACAAAAATGTTCACATCTACAGCGTAGCTGACCTCAATAGTTATACTTTGCTTTCTTTTCTGTCCCAAATAACTATATCAGACTTAGAAAATTACTATTTGTAAATTTCATAACAGGAGATATTCAGCAACAGTACTTTGTAGTAAAGACTGTTTGCCAACATAACATGGCAGTCCTGGTTTAGGACGAATGTTGCTGTAATTTAGCCCCAGGAGACATCGTCTGCTGGGACAAAACAGATATTGCATTGAGCTGAATGAGGGGTGCTAGATTCCCTTGTTCGAAAATATAAGGACACAGATCCTGTCGTATAGCCAGCTGGAGACAATGTCTCCTGGGGCTAAATTACAGCATCCTAAATTACATTCATCCTAAACCAGGACTGCCATGTTATGTCTGTTTTAATTGTTTCAATTATTGCGGGGGGCGCCGCCGTGAAGGGATTTAGTCGACCACATCGAAACCGGTATCTTTTCTATCGGATCTGTTGCCCAACAGCCAAGTCACGAGGACATGAACAAACCAACGCCGGTTTGTTAAAGTGGCTACGAACATTACTTGTTATAACAACTACTGTGGTGATCTCTTCGAGAGGTTTTAGAACTTGCATTTTTGGTTATAAATATATATATGTATATATGTGTGTGTGTGTGTGTGTGTGTGTGTGTATTATGTATGAATGTATACATATCTACGTTTGGTGATGCAAGCAGGAAAATAGATCTCAAAACGTGAGTATACGTAACATTTTTTAAAAATATTAATAATCGGCAGAAGTCACAGTGACTGAAGGGCCGAGAGTTTCATGCATTGGCACTCATCAAAGTGGTTTCAAATCAGATTTGAAAAATATGTTTCTGCGTATGCGCTGGTGTGTGTGTGCGTATGCGCTTGTGTGTGTGTGTTTGTGTGTTTGTGCGCGCGTGTGTGTGTGCGTGTGTGTATGAGGGCCTTCATTATTTAAATGCGATATGAGGAAGATATGGCTGTTATATGTAATGGGTTAAGTCGGTCAGAAAGTGATGATTAGATTAGATTGATGCGGTTAATTAAGTAATTGCAAATATTTTGGTTAATATTTGATGGGGAACACTTAATAAAATAAAGTTCCAGAGAGAGAGAGAGAGAGAGAGAGAGATAGAGTCAGATCAGGTGATCTTTGCAATTAATCAAAGAAATTAAGAACAGATGAAACGCCAGAGATCATGTGGAATGGAACAAAACAAAAGAAAAGTCAAAGTTTCCAGATAGGTCAAATATTATGTGATGTCTCCTAGCGGACATTTAATATATGTTCGGTGCATCTTTAGTGTGCGTTCTACCTGGCCATTCTCACTTTAGCGAGCAGTCTAACCCTAACACTAACGATAACCCTAAACCATAATCCTAACCCTGAGCCTTAACCCTAACCCTAACCTTGTACCTTACTCCTAACCCTAACTCTAACCTTAAGCCCTGACCCTAGCCTTAAATCCTAATCGTACTCCTAAACCTTAAACCCTAACTCTAGCCATAATCCCTTGTTGATCGGGGTAACCAGGATGTGTGGAGTTCCTTGATCGGCCCTGGATGGAATTCCCCCCCTTTTGGGGGAATTTTATTGCTTAAATTTTGTTGTTAATTGTTATTGTTGTTATTGTATACACGTATTTTTGTGTTAATCCCTTGTCCCTTGTTTTGTATTGTCCCTTTTTGTTTTGTGTTCGGCACTTGTGACCAATAGAGATTATTATTATTATCATTATTATTATTATTATTATTATTATCATCATTATTATTATTATTATTATTATTATTATTAAGGCGCCGAACTGGAAGAATCGCTAGCACGCCGGGCGAAATGCTTAACGGCATTTCGTCCGGCCTTACCTTCTGAGTTCAAATACCATGGTTATCCTCCTCCTCCTACTACTACTACTACTACTGCTGCTGCTGCTGCTTCTACTAATACTACTACTACTCCTGCCTCCCCTCTTCCTCCTGTTCTTCCTCCTCCCTACCTCTCCTCTTCCTGCTCCTCCTCCTCCTCCTCCTCCTCCTCCTATCACCCTTGTATTCCCTCTCTTCCTCCTCCCTCCTCTCCATTAAGAACAGTAGTAGTAGTAGTAGTAGTAGTAGTAGTAGTAGTAGTAATAGTAGTAGTAGTAGTAGTAGTAGTAGTAGTAGTAGTAGTAGTAATAGTAGTAGTAGTAGTAGTAGTAGTAGTAGCGATGGAGTAGTAGTAGTAGTAGTAGTAGTAGTAGTAGTAGTAGTAGTAGCAGCAGCAGCAATAGTAGTAGTAGTAGTAGTAATAGTAGTAGTAGCAGCAGCAGCAGCAATAGTAGTAGTAGTAGTAGTAGTAGTAAGGAGACAGAGAGAGAGGGAGGGAGGACGGGAGCCACGCCGGTGACCTTTGTCGACTGGTGAAATGATAGCAAGATATTTGATATTCGGTTGATATTCAATTGTGAACTGCTGTAGGTCTCTCTCTCTCTTCTAACCTATATCTGATATAATATTATGATATTGCCGACATCGTATCACATTGAACTTTCAATAAAATCAGATTCTCTCGAGAACATTATTGTTAGACTTGTTTTTAATGGAGTTGCCGCAACTGTTGTTGTTGTCGTTGTTGTTGTTGTTACTATGGTTTACTTGTTACTATGGTTATTTATCATTAATGATTGTTTTTTTTTTTTTTTAGTCTTCCAAGGATCGTCAGAGGACGTAGTGTCTTGAGGCACAGCAATATGTCGGATAGCCATTCTAACAACTTTAGTTTTTATCGAAAGGTTTTCAACCAAGCCCGGATTAAGCAACCAGTGCCGGATCTACTATGGCGTAAATGGTAAATAATGAAGGTGCATGGTTTAATGGTTAGAGTCTTGGGCTCACTATCATTAGGTCTTGAGTTCGATACTTGGGCTGGGCGGTACATAGTGTCCTTAAGAATCACTTCATATTATGCTGCTCCACTACACTCAGCTTAAAATGAGTTTAATCTTGCAACGGACACGTTCAGGTAAAAGTCTTGTACTTTCGGCCATTGTTCTTTGAAAATCCAGAGGAACTCAGGTTTCTTGGGCTTGTAGGCTTCAGGCATAAAGACTCTCCATCTATTTCTACCATCCACTATTCCTGGGAGGGTAGTGGCTGAAGAATCCCCAGGCATACCCTCCATAGGAGCCTATCAGAAGCAGCCGTCATTACTCTTTCCAACTGGAGTCTCAAGCATGACCAGCTAAGACTGTGGATATTATCCAACCCTCTCATTCTTGGTCTACCTCTAGGTCTCCTGCCGGTTGGTTCGGCAGTTATGTAGCTGTACAATGATGGCGACTGATGGTGACAACGATGTAGTGGATTAGATGGTGGCACTTGTATGATAGCCAGGCGGTGGCGGTGATCGTAGTTACAGAATAAGTTGCTGTTGCTTTGTGACTATTTGATGTTAGGTCAGGCTTTATCGTTGCCGGACTAGGATTATGCATGTATATTCTCCCATAGTCATCCATGGTTATCCATACCATGGGCGTAGTAGTTAGTGGAGGAGGTTGTCAAATTATTAAGATGGATTCACCGTTTGATGTGTTCTGTGTGAGAAACACAAAAACCAAAATAAATGGCGTAGGGGTCGCTGTGTGGTTGAGACAGGCTCTCATTTCGCCCATTGCACAATACATTGGGCCAAGTGTTTCCTACTTGGAATAGACAATGGCTTTTCTGAGTGAATTTGGCGGACGGAAGCTGTGGGAAAGCTCATTGCATACACACACACACACACACACACACACACACACACGCACACACACACACACACACACACACACACATACACACACACACGTACAAGTATACACAAACGCACATGTATATCTGTGTGTGTATGGCTTGTATGTGTGTCTTGTTTGTGTTTGTCCTTCACAACCGCTTGATAACCGGTGTTGGTTTGTTTACATGCCCTTAACGTAGCGGTTCAGTGAAAGAGGCCGATAAAATAAGTACCAGACTTTAAAAATAAGTGGTGGGGTCAAGTTGTTCGCCTAAAACCGTTCAAGGCGATGCCCCAGGGATCGATTACTTAATTAGTTAACTGATTGACAAATTGGTTAACCAGTTGACAAATTAATGGTAAAGAAGTAGAACAGAACCAGTGCGTGTGTTAATTATTGACATAATGACCCTCCCAAAATACAACAAAACATGTATTTTAATTTTCAGAAAATGTTTATTGATAATCTTCTGAAGACATAATATCTCAGGGTGACTTTTCCTATTTCCCAAATTCATTGCATGTTACCTGAAAATCCGCAGCGTGTTGTTGCTGCTGTCACGTGTGGCATAGATTCAGTATCATTAGTTGAATCTACGGACCTACAAATAAATGCTACGGGTGTACAGGTCCCTGTTGTAGGCAGCAAGATGGGTGTATAACTGACATATGTTTTATTAGTTTCAAATTCTGCCACGGGGGAAAAACTTGTTGACATTCCTGTCTAGGGCGGAAAAGGATGTCACTCTATCACCATGGCTAAGAAATCAGAAATCAGCCCCTACATTCTTTTGTTTACTTTTACTGCACGAATTATGGAAATAACAGAACCACAGCAATCACTGAATGGTGAAGACGTGTTGCCTGGGCGTTGGGGTGTTGCGCTCAAGATCGATAGGTCGTGGGTTCGATTTCCGGGTCGGTCGGTGTGTTATGTTCTTGACCAAAACACTTCATTTCACGTTGCTTTAGTGCTATGTAGGGACTGCCATATGAAAGAATAGACCCAAAGGTTTTTTCCGTCTGTCAAAAAAGGCTAAGCAATTTGCTCGGCGTTCTAACGATTCTGCCAGCCCGCAGCCTTGTTTCTCTTGCCAATTGATGACTTTTAGTTTTAGGTAATTGTTTATACCACCATAAGGTCCAGTTCTTGTTGCAATGCGGTGGCTGTTATGCCTCAGTGACCTCGAGAGGTAGGGCCTCCGATGCTGGACAGGTCAAAGAATGCAGGCCAGGTTAATATGGACCACTTCTTCCTAGAAGTAGAAAGGGGTCTGCGTAGAGACAACACCCTTAACTAGGAAAAAGAGCAAAGTTGCAGAAGTATTGATGACAATTCAAAATCACCCAGACTTGAGAGGGGAAGGCCTTCATTCGGGGAAACACACGACCTGGAGCTCACAAGGGAAGAGGAAGAGAGGACGCGCTAAAAATAACCGGGTGTAGGAGTTGAAGCAGAACTGAAAAAGTAGGGAGGCAACTGGAAAAAAACCCAAAAAAAACAGGAAAAAACAGTCCAGAGTCGAGAACAGAAGAGGAAAATTGTCGATGGCCAACGCTTGAAAGGGAGTGAAGGGCTTAAGAAAGAAAAGAAAGGTTTATAAGTTATCTTTTTATAACATGTGATTGCTTCTTTGTTTCGTAGTCCACCGTGGGTCATTTAAAACTTGCATTATGTTACAGCTAAGAAAGGCATGTATAGGTTCGCTATTATTGCTGGAGGTCAGTGACTCTCAACGGGGGCTCATATGGCTCTGAGAGAGGTCCGTATAAGATTTTGTTGATAACATTTTTTGCAACAAATTGCTTTTAATTCTACAATACATAAAATCTTTTTGATTTTTTTTTATATACAATTTCTGATATTTAATTATTAAAATACAGTAAGATTTTTTTAAATATACATCAAATAGCTATGGAGGTCCATTAGAGTAAACTAAGAATTAAGGGGATCTCTAGGTAAAAAATGGTTGAGAACCACTGCTGGAGACCATTTCTTGATCCGCGCGGAATTCTACACAATGTCTTTAAAAGATTTATATTTAAACCGTCTAAACCAGGAGACCCCTTTGATTCCTATTGTACTTAGATGGGCCCCAACAGCCATTTGATGTTTAAAAATTCCTCTTATATTTTTATAATTAAATATTATTAGAAATTGTATAAAAACATTGTGAATATATTTTGTTTATTACAAAAGTATAACCAATATATTGTAAAGAAATCTTACATGGACCCCTAAAAGTTATGTGGACTCCAAAGGGTAATGTAGACCCCCACCCCACGAGTCACGTGGGGTATAAACCCTTATCGTTCATTTACTTTTTGTCTTTTACTAAATACGCTTTACCTTCCGCTTGGAAAATCGCCAAAGTGTTTCCTCTACACAAAACAAATAATTAACTTCTGATGTAAAAAACAAACAAACTATGAACTAATGACTTTATTAAATACATTTAGTAAAACCTAGATTCTCTAATTAAAGAAAACATTTTAAATCATTTAACACAGAACCTTTTATTAATTAATCACCATGGCTTCCAAACAAATCATTCAACAATCACTCAACTACTTTATATATTGATATTAAAACAAAAGAATCTCATAACAATATAGTGGATTTACTTTATATAGACTTCGCAAAGGCTTTTGATTCAATTAGTCACAGAAGCTCTCCAAATAATACAATCTTATTTCAGTAAACAAATAATCAATTCGCTAAAGAACTATTTCACCAATAAGACTTAATTTGTTTATATTGAAAATAGTTCTTTTCCATATCGTCTGCTTGGAAGTGGTTTCCGTCAAGGCAACCTTTTGTGTCCAGCTCTATTTCGTTAATACCACTAACGAACATGTCTGACAAGTGATTTCGTCTGAGATCTTGTTTGGAAACAAAAACAAGTATATCATGGGAGACCCTTGTTAGCCATTTCAAGATGCACAAAACCTGTAAACTTCAGTTAAATATTTATCATTTAGCGCCAAAATTTTCGTCGCACTAACGTCCACTTTGTCGATCAGCATATACAGCTGCCAGGGTTATAAATACTCTCATCTATGCAAGTCAGCCATGCTGGTTGGGTGCTCCTAGGTGCTAACTTCATATTCAGTTGTATTTCATAAGGCGGCGAGCTGGCAGAAACGTTAGCACGCCCGGCGTAATGCTTAGCGGTATTTCGTCTGCGTTACGTTCTGAGTTCAATTTCCGCCGAGCAACAAACAAGATGAGGACAAATATCCGTCGAATGTAAATAAAGTTTCTATAAATCTAGTCTTTATACATCGAATGGTTATGGGGTCCACCAGAATAAGATAATAATCAAAGGGGTCTATAGATAAAAAAAAATGGTTGAGAACCCCAGGTGTTGATGACACACGTTTATTGATATCATTGTGTGCCAGATATACAACAGTAAACAGGGTCGCTCAGGAAGCTAGTGTGGTAGTCGCAGTAATTTGAAGTTTCTGCTCGGAAATTAATGCAGATTACGAAGTTCCGGACCATCGATGTCCGGAAAATCGATGCTGAAGCTGCATCTTTGCCCTAGAATAGACATTGCATTCCTGATTCCAAATCATTCGCTGTTTGGTCGGAAGTCTGACATCCAAATGACCCGACCAACCTCGATTTTCGATTGATCAATTCCAGCAATTTTGAATTTGGTATTTTGGATTTATAAAAAAATTCCGTCTAAGAGAAAAGAGATAAGGATGTTTTTACAAGAGGTGAACCATTGAACCATTAAGCTGTTTGTTAATGGCATGCTGTTCAAAGAATCTGGAAAATAAATTCTCAGCATTTGACATAGATTTCGATCTTGAAACACAGTTGGATATTGTTGTTAAATGGCTGCTGTTTTCCTCAAGAAATATATTGATTTGCGAAGAAGCTCTGAGAATCGCCGGAATTTTCTCCAAAGGTAAGTAATATCACCAACAATGACAATGACAAGAAGGCGACAGATATGCAAGAAAGAGCGGCCGAATCTCCCTCACGTCGAACCTAAACAGGGAAAAGTCTGTCTTAAACAAGGAATGACACATTGGATAATGTAGTGCCAGATGAAACACTCCCGAAAAGATGGGGGGAGGGGTCATCACAGGAATTCTTTTGATTATAGGTCCGTTCAGCCAGGGTTGGTATTGGGCTAAACAAAAACAACAACAACAACAACAACAACGATAGAAACTACCAGCAACGGTCTGGCGATATCTCGTCACACGGTTGCCAGACACGTTGACTAGAAACTCGTAAAGATATTGATTTCTAACATAGACACAAGATAGCACAATTGTGTGTATGTAACTGTATTGATGGCGGGGGGGGGGGTATCTAAGTCGATGATATTTACCTCAGTACATGACTGGTACATATTCTATCAGCCTACCCAATCCCAGGACGATAAAAGTCAAAGCCAACCCTGGCGGGATTTGAACTCTAATTCGTGAAAATATTATTAAGGCACAATAATGTATTGTAATATATATTCTGCTCTGTTGTAGTTGGCACTCCGTCGCTTACGACGACGAGGGTTCCAGTTGATCCAATCAACAGAACAGCCTGCTCGTGAAATTAACGTGCAAGTGGCTGAGCACTCCACAGACACGTGTACCCTTACCGTAGTTCTCGGGGAGATTCTGTGTGACACAGAGTGTGACAAGGCTGGCCCTTTGAATTACAGGTACAACAGAAACAGGAAGGAAGAGTGAGAGAAAGTTGTGGTGAAAGAGTACAGCAGGGTTCGCCACCATCCCCTGCCGGAGCCTCGTGGAGCTTTTAGGTGTTTTCGCACAATAAACACTCACAACGCCCGGTCTGGGAATCGAAACACTGGGCCATTTCACCAAAAACTAAACAAAACAAAAGAATAGACAACCAAAGCAAAACGCTATTGGCAGACGATAAAAAAGTTTAGCAAAAGAAACCGCTTCTAAACTCTCTCCTCTTTCTTTCACTCCCTCCCTCCTCCTTCTCCCGTTATTCCTCTCTCTTTCTTCATGTCTTATACCTCACACTTCGCCTCATATCTCAACTAACGACATCCTAAACAGCCAACCGCCGGCAATGTGATGATCCACCACACCACATCCGCCTTCCAATATCTTCCAATCACCATCACATTCACTTTTTGAAATACTGAAACTCAGATCAAATTAATCGAAATAGGAAGTCGATATACCATTGCAAAGAACCGAACGCAGCCTCACCCCCACCCCATCCACTATCTTCTTCTTCTTCTTCTTCTTCTTCTTCTTCTTCTTCTTCTTCTTCCTCTCCCACCTCCTCTACTTTTCCTTCTCTTTCTTTGTTTCCCCCCTCTTCTTCTCCTTTTCTTCGTCCTCTTCTTCTTTTGTTTTTCCTCTTCTCCCCCCACTCTCTCCTCTTCCTCATCACAAGTCACCAATGCCGACCGCTCTATTGAAGACAATGAGAACATAACCATTAACACCACCACCACCACCACCGCCGCCGACGCCACCACCACCACCACCATTATCCTGGCATCTAGATATGTATTAATGAGAAGCCATTCTGGAGTCTGAGAAAATAGTTGCCGTGGCCTTGTTTTGTCAGTCGTCTTGTTGTTGCTGTTGTTGCTGTTGTTGTTGTTGTTGTTGTTGCTGTTGTTGTTGTTGTTGTTGTTGTTTGAAATAGTAGATGAGTTTGTGTTGTGAATATTTTGTGTCCTACAGACGAGGAGAAGAGAGATGACAAACATGTTGCAACACACACACACACACACACACACACACACACAAACATATACGAAGGTGTGTGTATGTGCGCTTTGTATCTTTATAGGGCTTATTATATATGTATGTGCGTATGTGTATGTGTGTGTGTGTGTGTGTGTGTGTGTGTGTGTGTGTGTGTGTGTGTGTCTGCGTATTCATTTTCAGTTCTTTTATTGGTCGATATATAAACGAGACAGCTATTAATTATATCAAGAACTGTTAATTAATATATGCAAGCACACAAACTCACACGCACCTCTCTCTCTCTCTCTCTCTCTCTCTCTCTCTCTCTCTCTGTCTTTCTCTCTCTATTCTTTCTTCTTTCACTGTTACATGACACTCAGCACCTATGTGAGTGTGTGTGTATGAGTGTGATATTATATACATATGTGTATGGATGTGTGTTTGTGTATGTGTGTGTGTGTGTGTGTGTGTGTGTGTGTGTGTGTGGTGTTGTATATATAAACGCGTACGTTTACTTACACACGCTCGTATAAATAAAGGCTATATATTTTTTTTATCAAGAAAATGCTAATCAACGCCTTGACTCCAACACTGAACAAGTTATTGGCGTGGGATTCTTAAGCCGACCAGGAGCCAACGTCTTCCAATCCGATCCATAGACAAGATCGTCTGATAGTTCCGATTGTCCTTACACTTGAGGCTGACCCGAAACAAAGTCAGAGGGCTTTTAGCGTTTACTCGCCTTAAAATGGTTGGATCGATAAAAACGTTGGATGGAGCCCTAACCCAAGACAGAACTGGGTGCTTATCAAACTCGATCCTTGTCCGGCAAGACCACTTCATATAGATTTTCTTGTTGCTGACGTCGTTTGACTCTAGATAATTCCTGAGCAGACCGACGATCAAGGGCTCCCCGGGGACCTTAATTCTTAATGTGTTCCTTATTTAATAAGATTTGCCGGAGACTCTCCACACTAAATTCATTATATACTATGGAAGTCACTGGAGACTTTCAATGGCGATTAGATTTTATTTTATTTTATTTTGGTGCCTTGTGTTATTGCAGTTCAAATTACATTATTCGCATTTAAAAAAAAAACCTGAACAGCTTGCTTCCTAACAACATGGTTGCCGCATTTCTACTATAGCCGCGGACCGATCACAGCCTTTGGAGAGGATTTAGTTGACGGAAACTGAAAGAAGACTGTCATGTGTGTGTGTGTGTGTGTGTGCGATATATATATATATCTTCTATGTTTTCTCTTTTCAAAAAAAAATATTTCTCACAGCGTTCACTATTTTCCTCTCGTTCTGGTCTAACGACCCTCCATGTTTGTTTTCGTTCGGTGTCCTACTATGTCTCTACTGTCATGTTTTCGTTCCCAACTTTGACCCTCCATAAATCCTAAATTATATTTTAGAACTTATGGGAGCAACTATCTTTGAAGACTTATTTTGTCGTTGAATGCTCGAAATGAAGAGTAGATAGACAGCCGACAACTGACGAAGGGTCCTTTCTCTGTGTTTATTTGTCCTGTTCTCCATTTTTCCTCGTCGTTTACGTATTTCATGTTGTTTGAACCGTTGGTGACGTCCTGGTCCCATATATGTATGTGTGTATGTGGTGTGTGTGTATATATATGTATGTATATATATATACACTATATATTATTTACTATTCATATCTATATCTATCCCCCTCTCTCTCTCTCTCTCTCTTTCTCTCTCTCTCTCTCTCTATCTATCTATCTATCTGTATGTCTGTATGTCTGTCTGTCTGTCTGTCTATTTATCTGTCTGTCTGTCTGTCTGTCTGTCTGTCTGTCTATTTATCTGTCTGTCTGTGTCTGACCACTCTCACTCAGAGTGGTCAGACACAGACAGATAAATAGGGATAGGAAGCTATCCCTAAAAGGTACATTGTATCCGTCATCGATTACCGTCTGACCGTCGTGCCTTGTCCCGACCCTACCATCACCAAACTGGAACGCATACTCTTCCGCTTCTTGTGGAAGGGAAGCGTTCCGATGGTTAGGCGATCCATTTGCTGTCAACAGCCGCTAAATGGAGGGCTGGGTATGCCGTGGTTGATGATGCGCAGACATGCGCTGAGACTGCGACATCTCCAGCGCTTCATAGACGACGGTGAACAGGCTTGGTTGCCGTTTGTGCGGCGCGCTTCCCCGCAGCTCGTCTCCTTGGCCGAACTGCAGTCGTGGATCAAACAGAGACCGATGCTGCCGGTTGTTCGTTGTATTTCAAGTGAATTGCTTATGGACATTGCATTTGCAGAGGTGGGATTAACAATATTTAGTCGTTAAAGGTTGTCATTATTAGCTCTGGTTAATTCTAGAGGACATTTTATGTCATAAATCGTAAGTTTTGAATTACAAAAATATTGACTGATTTGAAAACGTATTTTTTTGTTTTTTTTTGTATTTCCCATTTATATCATTCATTGATATTTCATACTCATTCGCATTTGATACTATAGTTTCAAAAAAAACTAAAATGTCTATTATTGCAATTGAATAGAAAAGGATAAATATGCTTTTTTTATCAGCAATCCCCATTTCGGACTTTTCGGATAATTTATCATAATTTCCAAAATAATTAATATATGAAGAAAATTTAAATACTATATATTATTCTAACTCCGAAGATACCTGGTAAAGCAAAAAAAAAATATGAATAAAATAAATAGATAATAGAAATAATAGGTAGATAGATAGATAGAGAGACAGACAAACAGACGGGCATACAGACAGACAGATAGACAGACAGATAGATAAGTAGATAGATAGATAGATAGATAGATAGATAGATAGATAGATAGATAGATAGATGGACGGATAGATGTGTCAGATGGCTGCATGAACAAACAAATGAAGAGGAAAACCTAGAAATGTCAGTAAGTTTTCGTAAACTGCTCGCATAAGTATCTGGGTTAATAGGTTCTCTTCGCATTACCGGCCGGCCATGGAGTCTGCTGCTGCTGCTGCTGCTGCTGTTGTTGTTGTTGTTGTTGTTGTTGTTGTCATCGTTGTCATTACAATTGTATTTTGTCAAGCCATTGCTTGCTGCTGTGAACTCAGTGAAATGAAGGTGCGAGGGTGTGTGTGTGTGTGTGTGTGTGTGTGTGTGTGTGTGTGTGTGTGGTGTGTGTGTATGTGTGTGTATGTGCATGTGCGTGTGTGTGTTTGAGCGGTGTGTGTATGTGTGTATGTGTGCGTGTGTGTGTATGTGTGTGTGTGTGTCCGCTTCCTCCCCATCCTCTTCGACATGTTCACCACCATCACCCCCCACCACCACCATCACCCCCCCACCACCATCACCCCCCCCCCGGCCATCATCCCAACAGTGGTTAAAATAATTAAGGAGGGACCAAGTATGAGATAACAACGCAATTCTCTCCGTCAAATCAATAGCAAAAAAGAAAAGAAAAGAAAAAAAAGACGATGATGTCTTCGCAATCAGTTTTCCACAATTTATGCTAAATATTCCGAAAAACCACTCGCTTGCTTTTCAATCATCATATATTGTTTCCTATCATTTTATGTATTCCTCCCTCCTTCCCTCCCTCCCTCCCTCCCACCCTCCCTCCCTCCCTCCCTCCCTCCCTTCCTTCCTTCCTTCCTTCCTTCCTTCCTTCCTTCCTTTAGTTTTAATTTATTTTTCATCTTACGTACGTTTTCCTGTCTGAAAAGAATAATCGGGCGCGGATGATAATTCTTGTTTAAAAAAAGAAGAAAAAAAGCAAGGGAGATAATTCCGTACAACCTTCACCACCACTACTGTCGCCACCGCTGCCGCCGCCACCACCACCACCATCACCATTGCTAATCCATCACATCTTTAATCTATAATAACAACACCACCACCACCAACAGCAGCAGCAGCAGCAGCAAATAGTGTTGAAGATGATAAGCAACGCTGTCTAACATAAAAGACAATAAACATGGAATGATGTGGCACCGTCGAGTGTATTTTAGAAAGTTGGATGAAATGGCTTTGATCTTTGTTCAATGAGGATTGACTCAGGAGGAAACAGTAACAATAATACAATTAAGAAGAACGACACAACCACTTCCATCACCAACAATACTCTTACCCTCACCGTCATCATCATCATCATCCCTATCATCACCATCACCAATACAAAAACCAATACAATCAGCATCATCATCACCACTGTCGACCTACCGATTTTGAATAACCAACTGGCAGCAACAGTAATAAATAGTTTCAGAATGATAGCAATGTCTGTAGCTACATATGTTGCATGTCAATACAACGATGCGCGCGCGCGTGTGTGCGTGTGTGTGCGAGTGAGTCGAGTGTGGAATTTTAATGACTCAAATCAGAGGAACCATGTGGTTGGGAAGCAAGGTACTTACCACATAGCCACTCATTAAACTTAATGTTTAATATCTGATGCCAAAGGAAAAAAATCAGGGTCAGGTTGCTCAAAAAACTGAAATTTGCCAAATCCATAAAAAGGGAACAATAAAGACAAAAGGCAAATGCTCAATAAGTAACTCATTTAACTGCTTGGGGGCCTTCTTTTCTTTTTTCTTTTTTTTTTTGAAGGTTTAAATTGATGCTAAAAGTGGAACGACTCCTTTGTGTATAGATCGAAGATTAGACTCACTATAATGTGCCAATAAACAGGATGGTAATTCGAGAAAAGATCAGGGCAGAGGTGAAGAATATGGAAGAAAACACAACACCAGGACTTAAAACTTCCAAAAATCGTCTGATGTTTCTTTTGGGAAGAAATGCCGCTTGCTCTATGAAATTGAAACCCTTACCCGTGCATCACTCTGAAAATCCAAATGTTTTCAAGGTTTACGCAAAGAATCTGTAATTTGGCATTCAAATAAGGATACTAAGACCTTTTTTCGAAGAACCGTTTCTAAAATTTTTTGTCCAACTGTAGAAAATTTTGGGTTCAAATTTTAGTAATAGGCTAGCAAGTTCGGGGAGAGGGGTTTAAGTCGATTACATCGATCCCAGTGTACAACCGGTACTTTTTTTATCGACCCTGAAAGCATGAAAGACAATATCGACCTCGGCAGAATTTGAATTCAGAACGTATAGACGGATGCAGTGCTGCCAGGCATTCTGCTAGTTCGCCGCCATGATGTTTCCAACAAAGTATTGCTCCATTTAGACAATGCAGTGAGTCATCCAGGGAAATTAAATGAGCTTTCTGACAATGTGAGAACAGAATATATTACAATACATTATTGTGTCGGAGTAATGTTTTCACGAATTAGAGTTCAAATCCCACAAGAGTTGGCTTTGACTTTTATCGTCTTGGGATTGGGTAGGTCAATAGAATATGTATCAGTCATGTACTGAGCTAAGTATTATCTAATGTGTGTGTGTGTGTATGTATGTATGCCTCTTCTATTTTTTAATTATTATAAATCTTCCACTGAGAAAGGAGCCGCTTTCCAACAAAGATACAAGGCGCCATCTTTGGGATGTAGTTGTTAACACAGATAAATTCACATTTGGAACTTGAGAAAAGTCCTGCATATTTTTACTGTTCCACTCACAGATTGCACTTGTAATGTACGAATCAACCGGTCGATTTCTCTTTCTGAAAATCCCAGTTTATCCAGATTCTCCTTTAAGCATCTACTAACAAAACCTATTGCTCCAATTATTATTGGTATGAATATGAATTCATAATCTGGATATAGAAGCTGGAAATTTCGAAGCAGTTGTCCATAGATATCCTCTTTTACTTTGATTTTCAAAGAGATGTTTATATCTGCGGAGCAGATGTCCTCTATGACGGTACATACCTTTGCCCGTCTGTCCCAAACAACGATATCCGGCCTGTTATGTTTACATTTGACAGAAGTTTTGATAGGAAGATTCCACCAGTGTTCCTTGAGTTGGTGTTTATGGATGTATTCCATAACAGAGGGATTTTCTAAGTTTATTTCAGGACAAACTTTCTTGCAGATGCCATTGTAAATTGTTTTAGCAACAACATCGTGCCACTTAGGGAGGTA
>NC_142934.1:4311953-4379453 GCF_046866305.1 Octopus bimaculoides | reverse complement strand
GGCACTTTGGGCAAGTGTCTTCTACTATAGACTCAGGTCGACCAAAGCCTTGTGAGTGGATTTGGTAGACGGAAACTGAAAGAAGCCCGTCATATATATATATATATATATATATATATATATATATATATATACATATATATATATATATATGTGTGTGTGTGTGGGGGGGGTTATGTGGCTGTGTTTGTCCCCCACCTCCACTATCACTTGACAACCGATGCTGGTGTGTTTACGTCCCCGTACTCTAGCGGTTCGACAAAAGAGACCGATAGAATAAAAGAATAAAAGAATACATACATATATATATATATATACACACACACACATATACATATGTATGTATGTATGTATGTATGTATGTATGTATGTATAGATGTATGTCCTCTCTTAGCTACACAGGAACTCTCGCTAAATGTCCAGAAGGTGTTACGAAGGGTTCCTCAAGACCCCTACTAGGAAATCGAAACCCTGTCCAGTAGTCTCACTCCGACTACGGAGTGTTGCACTTTCTGGGGCGTGGAGATAAGCGTTGACCAGCGCAGGTCCTCTGACCAAGTGTCCGATGGCATAACCAGATAAACCTAAAGAACGTTTGCAGTTTTAGGTGGACGAACGCTTAGGTCTGCGGTTTTGGAAATCTTGATGAGCGGGACAAACGGAAAGCAGCTGAGTTAAGCCTGGGATTTAATTAATGGCAACTAGACTCCTGTGTAAATACTTCTGAAGAGGTAGGTACCATTCATTGAACTTATTGGAACTTTCGGCAGGAGCATTGAGAAATTACCGGCTGTTCTTGTAGGAACCTCTCTCTCTCGAGTCAGCTCTGTATCCTAGCAACTGTATGGAAATTGCTGCCTGGGTTAGAAGAGTCGTCTCCCCTGAATTGTTCAAATCTAAGGCGACGGTTTTTGTATTTGGGTGATGGTGACAGAGTAGGTCTCAGGCGGCCCCGTGGCCACCCCTTGACTTGTTTCAGTCGTCATACTGCGACCATGCTGGAGCAAAGCGATGAAGAATTCTTAGTCGAATGAATCCACACCAGTCATTTTTTTCTTCTTTTTAAATGAGCCTGGTACTAACTCCATCGATTACTTTTGCCGAACTGCTACGTTATGTGGACGTAAACACACCAACACCGCTTGTCAAACGGTGGTGGGGGACAACTCCACAAACACACCCACAGACATATTTCCCACATATGTAGCTGATTTTAGGGGGACGTAAACACACCAGCATCGGTTGTCAAGCGATGTTGGTGGACAAACACATACACACACACATACATACATACATGCATACATACATACATACATACATACATACATACATACATATATGTGACGGGCTTCTTTCAGTTTCGTTGTCATCATCATCATCATCATCATCATCATCATCATCATCATCATCATCATCATCAATCGGAGTATACGTGTGTGTGTGTGTGTGAAGAAGAGAGAGGGAGAGAGACTTGATCTGCTTGACTAAAATCCTCCAGGGTGGTGCCCCAGCATGGCCGCAATCCAGTGACTGTAATGACCAAATGAGAGACGTATACATATTGGCCAGAACACACTTGTATTGTTAGACCCAAAGGATTTCTATGCCATCCTTCGTCGGACACAATGGGATTTCAGTTTCACTTTCCCGAATCGCTAAGTTATGGGGATGTTAACAAACCAACACCGATTATCAAATAGTGGCAAGGAACAAAAACGCACACACACACACACACACACACACACACACACATACACACACACACACACAGCGGCGAGCTGGCAGAACCGTTAGCACACCGGGCGAAATGCTTAGCGGTATTTCGTCTACCCGCTACGTTCTGAGTTCAAATTCCGCCGAGGTCGACTTTGCCTTTCATCCTTTCGGGGTCGATTAAATAAGTACCAGTTACGCACTGGGGTCGATATAATCGATTTAATCCGTTTCTCTGTCCTTGTTTGTCCCCTCTGTGTGTAGCCCCTCTGTGTGTAGCCCCTTGTGGGTAGTAAAGAAATAACACACACACACACACACACACACACACACACACACACACACACACACACGATGGGCTTCTGCACAGTTTCCATCTATCAAAATTACTAACAATTCGGCCCTGGGCTATAATAGAAAATCACTCGCGGCATCTTGGACATTGGACAAGTGTCTTCCATTATAGCCCCCGGGTCGACCAAAGCTTTGTGAGAGGCTTTGGTAGGCGGAAACTGAAAGAAGCTCGTCGTGTATATATATATATATGTGTGTGTGTGTGTGTGTGTTTATGTGTGTGTATATATATATATACATATATATATATATATATATATATATATATATATATATATATATATATATATATATATATATGAGTATATATATGAATATATATATGAATATATATATATGTATATGTGTGTGTCTGTGCGTGCGTGTGTATGCGTTTCTCCCCCCCTCTCTCTCTATATATATCTGCATGTATGTATTTGCGTTTTTGCCCCCGTAACTTAGCGCTTCGGCAAAAAAGAACGATGGAATAAGTACCAAACATTTATAAGAAGTGTTTGTTTCGATTTGTTAACTCATGAAGGCGGTACTCCGTCTAATGACTGAAACAAGTAAAAGATAAAAGATATATATACATATATACATACATATATACATATACATATATATATATATATACATACATATACATAGATGTATATATTTATATGCACAGACACAAAATCTCAAACACAAGTATATGAATACAGAAACATATAAAATAACATAGAAAAATACAAACAAAAGAAAAAAACATAATGCATAAAATTAAGTTATTTTCTTAAAAAGATAAATTAATTTAAGAGAAGAAATTTTGTAAATGGATGTATAAAGAATGAATTTGGAGATACCGGGTCTCGAACCCGGGGCCTTTCGCTTGCGAAGCGAACGCTCTACCACTGAGCTATATCCCCAATATGCTGGAAGATCTTTCCATAGACGTATTTATTTCGGAGATGACTGTGTGGTGCATGATGGGAAGTAGCTAGGTGGATGCTGTATGGGCGGGGCTATCGGGAAGGAAAATCGATTTTATTTAGAGTGTTTCAGCTCTGTTTCTACTGCGAGCACATAACGCACGCGCGCGCACTAGATTGCACACACGCATCTTTCCCCATCCCCGCGCGTTCTTTCTTCTTTTCTTTCTCTCTATTCTTGAATCTTTCTGTTTCTTTCTTCATCTAGCTCTCAATCACTCTCTCTCTCACTCTTATTCACTCTCTCAGTCTCTGTCTCTGACTCCCTGTCTTCCTCTCCCTCCTTTCTCCACCAATTTGTCACTATATCTCTCCTTACCCCTTCTTTCTCTCATTCTGTTCCTCTCTCAATTCTTCACGCGACTCTCTTCATCTTCCAACATTTTCACTTTTGTTTCACTTTCATTTTCACTTTCTACTTTCAGCCGTGTCTCTTATTTCCACATACCTTCCCCTCTCTCTCTCTCTCATTCTCTCCCTCTCTTTTACCTCTCTCTGGCTCTCTATCATTTCTTAAATCATTCTCTCTTCCCCCTTCTCTCCCTCTCTCGCTCTTTCATTCATATTCTTTCGTTTTCTCCCCCCCCTCTCTCTCTCTCTCTCTCTCATACTCATTCCTGTTTTGCCACATAAAATCACATGCGCTGACACTGTTTCCTTCCTATTTCCTTCTTCCTCCTTTCTACCCTTTCATTCATTTATTCGTTCATTCATTCATTCTTTCTTTCTTTTCTTTCCTTTTTTCTTCTTTCTTACCCTTTTTCTTTCCTTGCTTCTCTCTTTCTTTCTTTCTTTCTTTCTTTCATTCTTCCCTCCTATTTCTTTCTTTCTTTCTTTCTTTATTTTTTTCTTTCTTCTTTCTTTTCCTTTTTTCTTTCTTTCTTTCTTTCTTCTTTTTTTCTTTTCCTTCTTTCCTTCCTTCTCTTTCTATTGTTCTTTCTCTCATTCGTTTTCTTTCTTTCTTTCTGTCTTCTATCCTTCCTTCCTTCCTTCCTTCCTTATTTCCTTCCTTCCTTCCGTCCTTCCTTCCTTCCTTCCTTCCCTCCTTCCTTCCTTCCTTCCTTCCTTCCTTCCTTCCTCCTTCTACCTCTTTCTATCGTTCTTTCTCTCATTCGTTTTCTCCTTTCTTATTCCTCCCTTCCTTCCCTCTTTCCTTTCCTTTTCATTCATTCATTCATTCTTTAATTTCATTCCTACATACATCTTCCTATCTTCCTTCCCCTTCCGTCTCCTCCACCCCACCCATTCCACCCACATCTCTTTATCTTTTATATAACGCACACACGTTTCTTTCTACGGCTTCTTTCTTCAAACATTACGCATTCTCTCTTTCTTTCTCTCTCTCTCTCTCTCTCTCTCTCTCTCTCTCTCTCTCTCTCTCTCTCTCTCTCTCTCCCTCCCTCTCTTCATCTCTCCTTCTATGTGTCACTTACACACACAGCTAAACCATGTACTCTGAACTCATTTTACTTTAGATCATTTTTAGAACCAACGGCAAAAAGTGGATCTTCGTGTCTGCTTGATTGTTTTTTGGGATTTTTTCATTTTTATTTTAACGAATGAGTGCGCATGCGATACGTTATAAGGACGTAAACAAAGCAACACCAGTGTAAAGACAGACAAAGTACCGCTAAGCATTTCACCCGGCGTGCTAACGTTAAGAACTTGTAATATCGTCAAGTAGCTCCGGCGGTTTCTGCGTGAAGCAGAGTGTCTTTAGTGGTTGCTTATTCGTTTGTTTCTTTCTAACTTACCGATTATCCGTATATATATATATATATATATATATATATATATATATAACAATTGCAGCGTGGAAGGTGTTTATAAGCCATTTAAAAACATACAAAAACCGTTAGATTCACTTCAACATTTGAATTTAATTTGTCAAAATATTTTCGTCGCTTTGAGACCGCGACTTGTTCACTGACAAAATTCCGTGCTGCAATTGTTTTCGATTCAGCACACGATCTCAGATCAGGTTACTTGCTATGCAATTACATCTCCGTAAATATATATATATATATATATATATATATATATATTTAGTTGGAATTTACAAAAAAAAAACAAAACAAAAGACGAAGTCGGGTGTGTAAACAACAAACAAATGTATTAGTTTAACGCTCGGGAAATAAGAAAGTCTTTTACGTTTCGAGCTTACGCTCTTCAACAGAAAGGAAGACAAAAATAAGCAGAGAGAGAAAATAAAAAAGGTTTAGTGGCTCGCGATCTATCATATATCTTTGTGTGCGCGCGCACGTGTGCGTGTGCGTGTATATAGTATATATATAAATATTACGTATATGGTATATATGTATTTGTATGTGTGTGTATATAGTATAAATATATATATATATATATATATATATATATATATATATATATATATATATATATATATATATATATATATTTTAAAATATATGTATATGGTATGTATGTGTATGAGTTTGCATGTTTGTATCTGTATGTATGTGTGTGTAAGTGTGTATGTATGTATTGTATATACTTATATACGTGTGCATCTGTCTGTAAAACTCAGTGAGAAAAAAAAAGGAGGGAAAGTAGACCGGAGCCAGAATAATAAGATGTAATTAGTAAAATAAAATATAATAAAATAAAATAAAATATAAAGACAAGAACAAAATATTTAAAAGAAGAACTGGAAAAAAAAAATGAAATAATGAAGAAAATGAGGCAAAACGAAAGAAAGAAAATGAACAAGAACAAGAACAACAACAACAACACCGACAACAGCAGCAATAACTGCAACAACAAATGGTATATATAAAAAAAATCAATCGATGTGAAATTCCCAAACAGGTTGTAACATCATGTGATGGAATATAATTTATCTTCTTATCGATCTTTCTCGGTCTTGTGTTCTTCGCAACATATCATAATAGTCGTGGTCGTCGTGGTCGTCGCCGTAATCGTCATCATAATGTGCGCGTGCGTGTGAAGGCGCATGGCCTAGTGGTTGGGTGGGGGGAGCTGCAGTCATGATCTCTAGATCGTGGTCTCGGTTTCCGGACCAGGCGGTGTGTTGTGTTCTGCGATCATTCCGACAGCTAACGTGCGCCACATTTGTGTGTGCACCTGTACAGGTAATGCCGAGTTGATGGAGGGAGTCAGCTTATTTACAGCACAACCGTTTCATCCCCATATACAAAGCATCCACGCAAGTTGTCCAACAAGAAATTGCGGACCCCTAATCCATCGTCTAACGACGGGGAAAGAGTCCCCTACATGTGTGTGTGTGTATGTGTGTTTGTACATGCACACACACACACACACACATCTGTCTTTGTATGCATGTATGTATCTACCCATCTATCTACTATATATATATATATATATATATATATATATATATATATATATATATATATATATATATATATATATATAGAGAGAGAGAGAGAGAGAGAGAGAGAGAGAGAGAGAGGAAAAATAGAAGTTGGAAATGCATTAAGAATAGTTAAAATAATTTTTATTCATATATTCAAAGCTTTAACCGGTTTCACAGATCCATTCTCGAATCATAGGGCCAGCTTCCTGATTTTCTTGGCGTATATATTTCCCACCTGGACGGGACGCTAATTCATCGCAGGATTACTCATTTTTGCCACCTGAGTGGACTGCAGAAACGGGAAATGAAGTGTTTTGCCCCGGACCACAACTCTCCAGCGATGCTTGGATAAATATCCTAAAGATCTCATGTACCTGGAGCGAGATTACTGCAGCCAATGGAAATGAAAAGTATCGAGTTCATGAGTATAAAACACCAACTTAGATGGCCACGAATTGAGGATGGTTTATCAATTATTTCTAACACGCCGAACGTCCATGTAGAGGCTTCGTCCATGAGGTTTACTGAAATGTGTTATGGTGGAACAGCATCGTAGTAAAAAGGATTTGCAATATCAAAATGTTCCAACTTAATTTACTACTAAATATATACCAAAAAAACTTCATCTCGTAGCATTCTCCAACTCGTGTTTGATTTGAACGAGACTTCGAAACGGAAGTCGCTGAGTCTAGATTACGTAGCGGAAGTGTGACATATCCAGCAGTTGTCCAATAAGCATTGGGTTGTCAGATAAATTCGTTCGTGCGTTTGTATCTATTTTTTTTCTATTTTTGTTTATTTGGCACTCCATCGTCATATGTCTGGGAAGAGATAGAATTTATTCAGATTTCAAAGTTAGAGAGGAAAGAACAGGACAACAGAAACCCAGAAACCAGAACGATGAAAAACTATCTTTCGTGTTAATTCAAATAACATTGGATAGGATTAAAATACATGGAAAACAAAAGAAAAATATGGCGGTGGTGGTGGTGTATGAATGAATATATCCGACAATCCAGTTGATGCAATCAGACAGTCCTTCTGTCACCGCATGGATTTAGAAACAATGTCAGTTGTTGTTGTTGCTGTTGCTGTTGTTATACATAGAGATTTCAGATACAGAAGGAACGTGACTAGATCTTGGGTTTAACTGAGATTAGATAAAAATAGAGGAACTGTGTAAATAATGCCTAAATAGTGAAAATATGCCCAAAGACAGGTCAAACAAGGTTCTTAGAATATCAACAGCAAATAATAATAATAATAATAATAATAATAATAATAATAATAATAATAATAATAATAATAATAATAATAATAATAATAATAGTAATAATAATAATAATAATAATAATAATAATAATAATAATAATAATAATAGTAATAATAATAATAATAATAATAATAATAAAGAAAAGAAGGAAAGAAGAAAATTGGTGAAAAGTAATTTAAAAGGAAGTCAATGGCAAATAATGTGAGTACATGTGCGAAGTACGACTCTGGATTTAGACTTGATAAGGCCGAAAGCTATATATAAACTATGAAAACCCCAAGAAGATCTCGTAAAAATTGGAAACATACCTTGAATAACTTTGTGGTCCCTACATGATATAATTTGTGCTTATCCTCCTTGTTTTATTTCCTTTTTTTTTTATAAACTCCACAAAGGAATGATTACCTTTTGGATATCCTTGATCTTCCGTTGCATGGTTCAATAAAAATTACGCTGCAGATTAATTAACCACATCACGTGATAGCCAGGTCCTCGTTTGAGGTGTTTACCGTGGGTTCCGCTTGATTCTAGAATCCAATTCTTGTGTGTGTGTGTGTGTGTGTGTGTGTGTGTGTGTGTGTGTGTGTGTGTGTGTGTACATATCTTGCTTCAGTGATTAGACTGCGGCCATGTCTTTTTAAATGGAATGAATCGATCCCAGTACATGTACATGTTTTGCATTTTTGTAAGAAAACTCAGTTGCGTTGTATAAATATCGTAAACAGCATCCATTTCTTCGAAGAATACAGTTTTGATCAAGAGAGACCTTCAGACTCTGAGCTCAGTACTCTTCCATTACACCACTCTACTCAACAAGTGGTTTAGCAAACGTCTAATGCATTATGCCTTATACTGTCTGTTTTGGGTCCCATTATTGGTATCACATCGTCCGTTACATGGGATTTACTTATTCGTTATTAATTGCTATGCTTTAAACTGTTTCAAATGTATGAAATATAGCAACTACATAATACATACTGCGGCATTGGGATGTTAATTTGCCGACAGCAAGGTGATATTTCTCTCAACCGATACTCCAAGAGTCACATTTGACGAACCACATACATAGATCTAGATGTTGCAAATTTTTCTGGGTATCTCTTCATTTTTCACTTCCATATCAACCAGAAGCAAATCAATTCTATAAGCACGGCGCAGCATACGAGCTTGATAATGGACATATATTCTTTTCTACTTTAGGCACAAGGCCCTAAATTTTGGTGGGAGGGGGCCAGTCGATAAGAATCGACGCCAGTACACAACTGGTGCTTAATTTATCGACCCCGAAAGGATGAAAGACAAAGTTGACCTTTGTGGAATTTGAACTCAGAACGCTAAGACAGACGATATACCGCTAAGCATTTCGCCCGGTGTGCTAACGTTTCTTATTTCTTTATTGCCCACAAGGGGCTAAACATAGAGGGGACAGACAAGGACAGACAAAGGGATTAAATCGATTACATCGACCCCAGTACGTAACTGGTACTCAATTTATTGACCCCGAAAGGATGAAAGGCAAAGTCGACCTTTGTGAAATTTGAACTCAGAACGTAAAAGCAGGCGAAATACCGTTAAGCATTTCGCCCGGCGTGCAAACGTTTCTGCCAATTCACCGCCATAACAATAAGAATCTAATGATAAGTAACCGTCTTAAAGTCTGAATATAATTAAGAGAGAGAGAGAGAGAGAGAGAGAGAGAGAGAGAGAGAGAGAGAGAGAGAGAGAGAAGAATGACAATACAATTAAAACATTAATAACAAGGAAGAAAATTAACAAAATAAATATTGTGTATTTGAAACTATAGCAACGTCAGGTTAATGAGTCTTATTGGCTGAGCTGTTCGAGGTTCCTGACAAGGAACGTTTGTTCATTGCTCCTGCCTTTAACTAATAGAAGAAAAGACAGTTGCTCGGCCAATTGTACTTACATGTTTGCACAGAGCTGAATAACTCGGCTTTTGTTGACCATCATGGATGGTTGTTGGCGAACAAACCCTCAACTCTCTGACCTATTCTTCTCCCCTTTACTCCCTCTCTCCCTCTCTCTCTCTCTCTCACACATCTACACACACACACATACACACACACACTTAACCTCAAAGCTTCATATTTTTCCCGCGACACAGAAACAGCATTCTCTTCTATTTACAAACTCGATGTCTTCCACTAATGTCTGGTAAGAAGTTTGCTTCCCAACCACATGGTCCCCGGTTCAGTCCCTCTGTGTGGTACCTTGGCCAAGTTTCTCCCACTATAGCCTCGGGCAGGCCAAAGCATAATGAGTGGATTGTGGTAGACGGAAACTGAAAGAAGCCTTTTGGGTATATATATATATATATATATATATATATATATATATATATATATATATATATATATATATATGGGGTGGTGCGTTTGTGTGTGTGTTCGCGTGCGTGTGTCTCCCATTACTCCTTGGCAATCATTGCTGGTGCATTTACGTCCCTGTAACTTAGCGGTTCAGTAAAAAGCAACAACAGAACAAGTACTGGGATGGATTCATTCCATTTAAAAAGTCTAATCACTGAAGACATCAGTGATTGTGTGTGTGTGTGTGTGCACCTGTCTACATCGTAATTAATGATTTAGTTCCGAGTAGATTATGAAACAACTGTTGTTTAAATAAGACATCAGTTGACTAAAAAGATTTTTCTTATTCCCCTCAAAAAAAAAAAAAGAAAAAAGAAAAAGCCCCAAAAGTTCATTTCATAAAAACCACGGTTGGTCGGAATCCAGGAGCAAAAAGAGTTCTACAAAATCAAGTCATGCCTTTTATGAAATGAAGATTTTGACATTTTTTTTTTCTTTTTTGAGAGACGCAAGAAAAATCATTTTACTCAACTGATATTTTATATTATTTCGATTTTTAATCGCATATCACGTTTTAGAATTTTAAGTCGATTGTATTTACCTTATTGACAGGCCGTTCTATATATCTGTTTCTTTTTTATTTGCATATATATTTTTACCTTCTGTGTACTTTATATATGTATACATTATATGTTCAAAGGCCATGGTAATATTTATATATAATCAAATGTTTTTCAGAGGCGTGATGTTATACATAAAGTCATTGACTGAAAACTGATGTTTGTTCTCTGATTAATGTGTTTTTTTTTAATCTTTATTTCAATTACATTTGAGTACTTCCATTCTGTACTCTTATAAATCCTTTCATCTCCGTAAAAAAAGGCCAAAATTATCTCTTGTCGTGTGGCTGTGTGGTAGTAGCTTGCATACCAACTACATGGTTCTGGGTTCAGTGCCACTGCGTGGCACCTTGGGCAAGTGTCTTCGGGCCGACCAAAACCTTGTAAATGGATTTGGTAGACAGAAACTGAAAGAAGCCCGTCGTATATATATATATATATATATATATATATATATATATATATATATATATATGTATGTATGTATGTGTGTATGTGTGTGTATATGTTTGTGTGTGTGTGTCCCAGCATTGCTTGACAACTGATGCTGGTGAGTTTACGTCCCCGTAACTTAGCGGTTCGGCAAAACTGACCGATAGAATACGCACTAGGCTTACACAGAATAAGTCCTGGGGTCGAAGGCGGTGCTCCATGACGGCCGCTGTCACAATGACTGAAAGAAGTAAAAGAATAAAAGAATAAAAGAATGTGTGTGTGTGTGTGTGTAGTGAGAGAAAGAGAGAGAGAGAGAGAAAGTGAGAGAGAGAGAGAGAGAGAGAAAGTGAGAGAGAGAGAGAGAAAGTGAGAGAGAGAGAGAGACGGACAAGTTGACAAGTGTAAACGAATCAAGACATATTTGATTTCCAAATTATATGTTCCCATTAAATTACAATAAACTACTTTTGATTGTTATTATTATTATCATTATCATTATTATTATTATTACTATTATTATTACTATTATTATTGTTACTTATTGTCATGATTAAGTTTGTTAGGAAATTCTTGTTGCTCTCCCATTTCCTTTCATTTGATTGCAAACACCACCTGTAAAGGTAACACTACACGTCCGACTCTTTTCCCCACCGCACCTTCTTCTTTCCTCTCTCCTCTCTCAGTCTCTCTCCTCTCTGTCTGTCTCTCTCTCTCTCTCTCTCTCTCTCCCTCTTCCCATCTCTCTCTCTCCCACCCTGTGTCTTTCCTTCATTTGCTTGGTCTGCGTGTTGAAGCTCGGCGTCATGGATTCCTCGCTGGAGTAAAAAACAAAGGAGAAACATGAAATCCGTTTCGAGACATCAACGGTGAGTACCACCGCCGCTGGCACCCTTTGCCGTTCAAGGAAATGCAGGCGCGCGTGCAGGCAGGCAGACAGCGTATATGTATGCGCCTATGTGTGTGTGTGTGTGTGTGTGTGTGTGTACGTACGTATGTATGTATTTACGTATGTATGTATGTATGTTTGTATGTATGTATGTATGTATGTGTGTGTGTATGCATGTGCCTGTATGTATATATGTGTATGTGTGTGCGTATGTATTATTGTGTGTGTGTGTGTATGTATGTATGTATGTAAATGTGTGTGTATGTGTGTGTGGGTATGTATGTATGTATAATATGTACGTATGTGTGTATATATATCTGTATGTATGTGTGTGTATGTATGTGTATGTATGTATGTATGTATGTATGTATGTATGTATGTATGTAAGCATGAATGTATATATGTATGTATTTGTGCAGATTTGTATGTTTTGCCTTTGTATGTATTCTCATGCATATAGTCACATATCTAGACATGCTGGTATATATTTAAATGTTAAACTTCTGGAAAGTTTTACATATTTTTACAGTTCCAGTGATGGCTTTAGATCTGTAGTCTTCCAATTAGCTTTCTCCTTTCTGGTTTTGTGAAGCCTAATTTCCCAAGATTGGTATTTAGGCAGTGTGTTACATATCATAGGGCCCCAATAATTACAGGTATAAACCTGAACTTTATGTATGTATGTATTATGTATGTATGGATGTACGTACGTATGCATGTATGAGTGTATGTTTATGTATGTATGTACGTACGTACGTATGTATGTGCGTATGGACATATGCATGTATGTATGTGTGGCTTATTGCCAGGGTGTTACATTCAGGATAATAAGATCGTGGTTTCGATTTCCGGTCGAGGCAGTGCCTTGTGCTCTTGAGCAAGACCCTTTATTTCTCATTGCCCCAGCCCACTCAGCTGAGTAAGTTCTGCACCAGACTCTCGCACCATTCGGGGCAAATGTTGTGATCTCGTCACTTACAGGTCATCGAAATCGAAATCGAATCCACGGCATTCAATGAAAAGGAAGGGAAATATTCATAGTTTACAAAAAGTTTTTTTAAAAAGTGGTTGGGAGGCAGATGACAAAGATGTAGTCCTCCTGATAAAGGATGACCTCTAGGGATAATTGAGGAACCCCACTGTCCAAAATCTCCCTGAACAGCAAGATCAAATACCCTCCCCAATTCCCTTTCTTTGACTCACAGCTCTACGCATAGAGAGGTACCTTTCAATCTCACCCACCATACTACCTCCTTCGCCATAGCCACCAGACGGAGGAAAACTGTGTCTTTAATTCCTATCAAAAGGAAGGCGGCGGAGCGATCTTCAGGATGGACTTAACTGATGACCGGACCCGACCTACATGCGATAACAGCTGTTCGACAAAGCTCCACAAGTCAGTAATACACGGACTCTGGACGAGTGCATGTAGAACGGTTTCGTCGCCCTGCACACACCTTATACAGGCCCGTCGGACAGCAATCCTTTCTACTAGAGGATAGGGTACTTTTGCTGGGAAGAGGTGACTTTGATAGTATCTGCATCTGGCACCGAGAAAAGGGCGATCTCCTCCACCATTTCTGAAACTATTCAAACATTATTTCTAGTGCTGCTACTGCGATGAAAATGTGACAGCGAACCAGAGGTCGGTGACTTACCTGTCTAATAAAGTGTTTGTGAAAGTATGCGCTTAATTTGTGTTGCCATTGTTGTCGTTGTAATTATTTCTCAGAAGGACTTTTTTATTTTACAATGTGACAGAAACGTTCTATTTTAAGAAGTTTCAAGAAGTTTATTTATTGCCTGTTTAAATTGTTCACACTTACCTAACGCTTCACACATAAGTTATTTTTATCTACTAAAAGGCCATAACGAATCTTAGTTACAGTTCATGAACACATTTTGAGTATAAGGTTATTAAAACAACTGATCCTATATTTAACTTCCTAAAACAAAACTGGAATTATATGTAGCAAAGTTTTTGGAGGAATTGAACAGAGGCATCCGTGGACGTCAATCTGATCCTTCTGAACAGAAGGCCGCGAGCTGGCAGAATGGTTAGCACACCGGGCGAAATGCTTAGCGGTACTTCGTCTGTTTTTACGTTCTGAGTTCAAATTCCGCCGAGGTCGACTTTGCCTTTCATCTTTTTGGGGTCGATAAATTAAGTACCAGTTGCGTACTGGGGGCGATCTAATCGACTGGCCCCCTCCCGCCAAATTTCAGGCCTTGTGCCTAGAGTAGAAAAGATTACAATTATACGATGAACATATTGCCTCATTGCTTTGTTGATGAAAGCTTGAAATCAACTAACAATGATGGTACGTTATTTATTTTTTTTTTTAAATAAATCTTTTTATACAAACTTAAGACCAGCTTAAACATGTTTGAGGGATATTTGAACCTGTAAATGCTTTTCGCTGAAGTTTGTTGTGGAGAAAAAATTTCGTTAATTCAAAAAAAGGTGTGAGAACACCATACCCAGTTCAAAACGCCCTCTGATGGATGTATTTCGAACTCGCTAGTTCTCCTCGATACCAAGAGGGGCAACTCTGAACTAGCTAGAAAGCTTTACTTCTTTTATCAGAAACCAGTCAATATTATTGGGTCATAACTGCTTTATGGTTAAGCCAGAATTTTTTTAAGTGAGAATTTTTTACCCCACGATGAATCGCAGTGAAAAACCTTTACAGGTTCAAATACTTCTTAAACATATTTCAACTGGTCTTAATTTTGTATTCTTCTCGTTACTGCTTCGTGCGCTTACTTACGAAAGTCCTTTTGTATCCATTTCCCTAAGAAATATTTATTCTCACCTTCAAGTGGCAAAACCTCATTTTGACGTCATTAATTTTACGAAGTCTCTTTCACATCAAAGTAAACTCTATTCACTTAGAATTACAAATATTTTCACCTCCGCCAATTCAATGTAAATGTAGTTTGATGCTTTCGCCTTTTGCCATCTTATTTTAATTAATTTCTTATACTCTGATGAAATTCACGAACACCCTTGCTCCCTTTTTTGCCCTCATCGAGGAATTTATGAGTTGTTAAAATGAAATATGTGTTAACTTTTATAATCACTGATATTTCTCATTGTCGTTATACGTGATATCTCTGTTATTTCCTCTTTTTCAGGTATCTTCTAACTGGAATGATTTCGACATTGGTATTTCTGTGGTTCTACCTTTCTGATAACCAAGCTAAAATAGAAACGGTACTCAGACCTAAATGTGCCGCTCGAACTCATGTCGTTTTTGTAAAAACACACAAAACTGCCAGTTCAACCGTGACAAACATCATCCAGAGATTCGGATTAAAACATCACCTTAGCTTCGTACTTCCGAAATACCCGGAGAATTATTTATGGTTCGATGGTAATGCCTTTATCGATCGTTTGCTTCCACATCCCAATGGAACAGATAAAAAATTTGATTTGTTGTGTAATCACGCAATTTATAACAGGTTTGCCATAACAAAACTGATGTATAATAATACTGCATACATAACAATCTTGCGTCATCCAGTGAATCAGTTTTTGTCAGCATTTTACTTCTATCGTACAGTGTACAAAATCCCGTATTTAGTTCGTATACCTGGACCCAATCCAGTTGAAGAATATTTGAAAAATCCTGCGAAATATGAACCCGTATCAAACTATGCTTCATATACAAACAACAGAATGACAATTGATCTTGGTATTCCGAGACTAGTTTTCGATCAACCTGCGCTATTGACCGGTTTTATTAATAAAATTGATGAAGAGTTTGATTTCGTGATGATAATGGAGTATTTTGCTGAGTCGCTGGTTTTGTTGAAGCGTCTGATGTGTTGGAGAATGGAAGATATCATCTCCATGAGGATGAATATGTTCAAAAAGTATGAATTCAACATGCCACTGAAAGCTGGAATGTTCAACAGTATTAAAAAATGGGCCCATGCCGATCTTGAATTGTACGAATATTTTTATCGAAAATTTTGGAGGAGAATAAACCAGATGAAACCAGATTTTTGGAGAGAAGTAGAAGTCTTTAAAACAATACAACTAAAAGTAGAAAATTACTGCCTGAATTTAAGCGTATCTCAAGAGCTGCTTGTGATTGACGGAAGTGAGTGGAATGAGAGATTTTTGGTCAGCAATCAAACGTGCAAACTGTTAAATATGAACGAAGTAAAATTCATTAATTACCTGAGGACTCACCAGCAAATTGATGTAAACTGACTTAAATTGCCGTTTAATTTATATTAGAAGAGTAATTGTACGTAATTAATGATTCATAACGTACGTTAGTAATCGAAAAATGTACTCGCTTTGTACAAAATGTAGCAGGACATTTGTTAGTCACGAAACAGAATTGTAAGCTAAAGAAAGTCAATGTTGTTTAAGGATTTATTACTTGATGTTTTCGAGTGGGATGTGTTGTGTAGAGTAGAGGTAAGATTCCTATGAGACAGACCTGCAGTTCTGTTTCGAATCCCGCTAGAAAATATTTTCTTTGTACCATGGGGTCCCACTAAAGAAAAAAAAAAAAACGTCATATGCGAAATCACTTCCTTTCAATTTCTAATGATTTTAGTGTAAACATGTCGACATTGATGAGCTGAATCGAAGTTTTCGTCGTTCGGGGTATTATTTAAAAAGGTGAATGTTGTAGATGTAAACTACGGTGGTGGAACCGATAATCTTGCGTTGATTTCAATTTCCATTCATAAATGCTTAAAAGTGACTCATGAGAAGCTTGTCTCTACTCTGCAACACTCGTCACCAAACATCAAGCTTTATACAAATGCATTCAAAACGTGGCATGAGCTCCAGGACACACCAGTCATATCAACAAATTCGTCAATTGTTCGGTGACGGTCTTCCAAGAAAGATCAGTTCGTGAATTTTTATGATGTTTTCATTCGTTTGAGAGGTCGACGGTCATCCCGAACAAGGTTGGTCCTCAAGCGACAAGTGACCGTTCCTAAAGCGTAGAAACCACTCGTAAGCTTGTTTGTTGCTCATGGCAGCGTCCTTGTAAGCTGTCTGAAGCATGACAACTGTTTCGGCCGCCGTTTTCCTCAGCAGAAAACAGAATTTCACAGAAGCACACTGTTCCTTCGTTTCAGCCATCGCAAAAATCGACGAACAGGGAAGAAGCACTGCAAAACAAAGACACACCACGTTGTAGTACGACCTCACACGACGACGCCGGTTGGCAGACTGATGCCTGAGGGTCGCACCAAGTGGATTTTAGCAGCGGAAGCCCGAACTACAACGGGCTTGTCCCACTAAGAACGTTTCCGGTTACCCCCTCGTGTCCTGGTAAATAAAATAGTAAGATAGCGAAGATCACAAATAACAAAATACATATATATTGGGATAGTTTAAAAGAAGAATATACGATCCACAAGTACAGATATGCACATTACTGTAATATTTCTGTAGAGAGACGCATAAGTATTTGCACTAATTTCAATAAAGGAAGACTACAAATTGTATTACAGTTTATTTATATTCAAGAGCCATAAATTGGTTCAAACGAGGCTAAATATGTAGCTGCAGTTAAGTTGTTGAACAGGGTCCGTCAGTGTCAGCAATGTCGTCATCAGGTTCCTGGCAAACTTCCGATGATGGGCCAGGAATGGGATTCTCAAGTGATGAAGTAGCACTACGAGAGAGGGCATTTTTGAAGACTTATTCAGGTGTCATCTGTCTCATTAGCATAGGTTTCTGTCCAAGCAATGTCTCTATAATTGAATAAACTCCACTAATCTGTTGTTCACTGATAAATGCATGTTGTTCAAGGCCAGCTATTAACTGATCACAATTTTTCTCCATATGTTCCATAGGAATTTTTTCACCCGTCTCCTCTATGTCGTCATCACTACCATTTTCATTTTTATCCCTATTTAACACCATTTCACCAATTTCCCCATCACTCAAAGGATACACAACAGGTGCATCCTTGTCAATGTTTAGCATTTCTCCAATGTCCGCTTCTTCTGGATCACTTCCGCTTCCACACGATAAACTTTTAGCCTAAGTTACGAGTTTTGATATCATCTTCTCATTAATGACACGAAATCCTCTGAGCTCGTTATCTGAGTCGTTTTCATCCAACATCATTATTGGCCAAATTCTGTGCCAGGCATTTGTTACGGTTAATTTACCAATATCATTCCAAGCGTTCGGAACTGAGCAAATGGCATCCTCAACAATGAACTCTTTCAGAGAGTCTTGCATTCTTACTCCTTTATTGACTGTATCAGGGCACAGTTCATAAAATAATTTTTATAGTTGCTCTGCATGGAGCGTAAAATTCCTTGGTCACAAGGTTGTAAAACAGATGTCCCATTGGGAGGCAGGTGAATAAAGTGTCTTGCTCAAGAACACAACACACAGCCAAGTCCAGAAATCGAACTCACTACCGCATGATTGTGAGCCCGACGCACTAACCACTGAGCCATGACAGCTTCATATATGGTACATCATGACATTTCCATCAAGATCTAAGAGGTACTTAGGGAAATACTTTACAAGCACAAAACAAAAGCGTAGATACGGTTGTTGACGTTTAACTCCACGCCAGCGTTGGCTGAGGTGACCCACGATCAAAAGCATTTTGCGTTTTAGGAATACTGTGTTTTTTCTTTTAGGTGGTTTGGTTGTACGCGTCAGTAAATAAGCAGGATGGACAACTATAATTGTGTTTATTAAGAGTTATTTCCCTTACACATCCCGAGATCTTTAAATCATGAGTGATCGGTCGCTTTCCAACGGTTGAGACCTCCGGCGTTCTTGGTCCTATGGACCATATCCTTGCTCACTGCTATCGGAGCGGAGATTGCTGTCCGTAAGTGCGAGCCCCGTGGGTCAAGGTGGCTGTTCTAGTACGTCTCCCTTGCTATCATCCGGGGCAATGCCTTTTCCATTTTGTCTACTAGTGCCATGAGAAATGCCCCCCGACTACGATTAGAAGAAAGTGGTCTTTACTTAGACTGTCATTCTATTTACATTATCTCACCACACAATACCAAGCAATATAGTTTCATAGCAGAAACTAAAGGCCAGCCATTGGTCATATGTGAAATGAGACTGCCAAGCTCCTACTTCTTAACCAGACAACCTGCGCTTATATTCAGACATATCAACTCAAGAAATATTAGCGGAATATTTCCATTTGGTCTTTCACTTAATATTTTACGTTTAATACGTTTCTAGCAGCGCACATGGAAATGTTCAATGCCCATTTTATGGTACAGTGTCACCCTTAAGCGTCCTCTTCCAGCCTCTTTTCTAATTCTAGTTTACTCTTTTACTCCTTTATTTGTTTCGGTCATTTGACTGCGGCCATGCTGGAGCACCGCCTTTAGTCGAGCAAATCGACCCCAGGAGTTATTCTTTGGAAGCCTAGTACTTATGCCATCGGTCTCTTTTGCCGAATCGCTAAGTTACGGGGACAAACACAGACACACAAACATATACACACACATACATATATACGACGGGCTTCTTTCAGTTTCCGTCTACCAAATCCACTCACAAGGCTTTGGTCGGCCCGAGGCTATAGAAGACACTTGCCCATGGGAATGAACCCGGAACCATGTGGTTGGTAAGCAAGCTACTTAACACACAGCCACTCCTGCGTGTACAAAATGTTACAAAACATTTTTGCTTATCTTCAACGCTGACAGTTTGCTTTCTTTCTTGATTAACAAATCGTATTCTTTTTGTGTTAGTGGGGAATATACCGTATTTTAACGTGTATAAGGTACCATTTTTTGTCAAAAATCGGGTTAAAAATTATGGGAGTTTCTTATAATCCCTTACAAAACCTTTTTCCAAATTTTAATAGGATGCAGAAAACGAAAACCAAGAAACAATTGATTGACTGTTAAAGCAAAAGGGAGATAATTTTAAAAGATTCCTTTCCACTATTGGCAAGAGGTCTGAAACTTTGTAGGAGTGTGTGTGCATGGAGGGGGGTAGTCAATTACATCGACCCCCAATACTCAACTGGTACTTATTTTATCGACCCTGAAACTATGAAAGGCAAAGTCAACCTTGGTGGAATTTGAACTCAGGACGTAAAGACGGACGAAATGACGCTAAGTATTTCGTCCGGGGTGTCAACAATTCTGTCAGCTCATTGCCATTAAAAATTTAAGATTACAAATTAATCTTTCAAAGCTAATTTACATTCTTAGAAGAGGTTCTGATCTTTCGGCTGAGTCTAATCCTGTTGAATATACGAGGTGTTGCTGTGGGGTAAAAAGTTTGTTTCCCAACCATATGGCTCCAGTTGCGTGATCCATTGCGTGGCACTCTGGGAAAGTGTCTTCAACTATAGCCCCGCACTGACCAAACGCTTGTGAGTGGATTTGGTGGATGGAAACTTAAAGAAACCTGTCGTGTCAATTCGATAAAAAAAATAATAATAACTAGCATTGTCGGTCTGGACCTATGATAGAAGACACTTGGTTGAAAAACGAGTTTCTTAACTACAAAGCCTCCACTCCTCTGCTTATATGTTAATTATGTAACAATTATGGAGTTGATGATGTTTGCAGTTACACTATATAAACAGCTGTAGAGCAAAAGAAATGAAAATTTTAAAATATCATCGGGAGATTTTGTTTTTTATTCTTCCAAATAAACTATGAGTATGTAGAGTTATCGATTTAGTCTTCTCAGCAAGGGTGTGATCTCACTGGTTCGTATGTGCTCCTCATTCACTCTATATGCTGAAAGGATTTTCCACCCCTGTCTTAAGCGGTTGATCCACCTGCTAGAAATGGTAGCGAAATTCCACTCAGATTATACCCTGCTTTCTTAAAAAGATATGAGTCACATTGGATAATGTTGTCTTTGATGCAATACACTGTCAGTAGCATAGATACAGGGGGTAGGGATAATAGGGGTGGTCCACGCCGGCCAACACTTTTATGAGGGAAGTACTTTTAGGTCCGCTGTATAAGCATGTATAGATTCAGGGGCCCTGTGTCACACACTCGAGCTATGCCACTGTGCATAGCTTGATCTCGGCTGAACTGGAGCCACACAACAACAACAACAACAACAGCAGCAGCAGCAGAAACAGTAGCAGCAGCAGCAACTGCAGCAGAAATAACAACAATGTGGTTCGACGAACAAATGAGGGAGCATCAACGTGGTCGTTCGGGCTGCTAGAAATGGCAGCCAAACCTCCATTAAATCAAACCCCATTTCAGAGGTTTTCAAACGGTGCACCTCTTGGGGCATCTGGGTTCGCTGCACACACTTCCAAATATAAGTTAAGGTTTTAGAAAGTATATATTATACTTGAACGTCTTCAAGATTGTGTTGTAACGAAGTTTCGTTACAACACAATTCTGATTATTAAAAACAAAACAAAACAATACAGAAGGTGAGTGTATTTTATCTTTTATTCGTTTCAGTCAAGCAATCTCAGCATTTATTTAAATCTCGCATTTATTCCATCGGTATCCTTTGATGGACTGTTAAGTAACGAGGACGTAAACAAACCTACACCAGTTGTCGAGCGGTGAGAAGCACAAACACAAGCACAAACACTCACACACACACTCACACATACATACATGCATATATACATACATGCATATATACATACATCAGGTGCTGCTTTGGCATGTGATCTACAAGGGAGATTGCTTTAAATTACTTTTTAGTTCACTTTTCAATTTCTAAAAACCCATAAGGTGTTGGCTAAAGATTTTTACAATGCGATCAGTGACGAGATGAAAGCAGTCGCAAGGTGTTAGTCGAAAGGGTGGCACTTGTCATCGAGAAACTGGTCGACAAGGCGCAAACGTGTGTTCGGCCCTGTGTGGCCAATAAAGAAAGCTATCTATCTATCATCTATCTATCTGTCTGTCTGTCTGTCTGTCTATCGATCTATTTTTCTAAACCAATCTTCCTCAACCATTTTCCCCCTATGGACCCCTTTTATTCTCATTTTACTCGGGTGGACCCTCCTACCCATTAAATGTTTTAAAAATCCTGTTATATTTTAATAATTAAATATTATAAGAAATTGTTTTAAAAAATAATATCTTTCATAAAAAGGAAAACAAACTAGTTTTAAATCTCTGGGCGAGAAGTAAGTAATAACAGTACTACAGAGTAAAGCCTATTTGCCAACTGAGTGATTAGGACGATGTGGGGACATTAGCTCCCTTATTCGAGGTATAAGGATGCAGTTGTGAGCTGGCAAAGATGTTTTCCTGGGGCTAAAAAAAAGTAGTACCATCGTAACATCGTCCTAATCAGGACTGCCACTTTACGTTGGCAAATAGATTTTACTCAATATATTTCATGTATTGTAGAAATTTAACCAATTTATTAAACAAATTTTAACAACAAAATCTTACATAGATCTCTCCATGGGTCGTATAGCCCCCGAATGAGGACCACTGATGTAAACCTTCAAGACTAGCTCCAGCATGACCGTAATCCAGTGACTGAAACAAGCAAAAGATAACTATGTGTTTATAAAATTCTTCGTTATATTTCTCAGTATTGTTGTTTCCGTTTTTCAATCTGGAGTCCGCAGAATCAGCAGGTTATGGCGTCGTCATAATTTTTTCAACTTTGTTGTCCTACTCTCGCATGGCTATTTGCTTTTCTCCTACTACAATTTCATCGTTAACCGACGTGATTTGATCATGACGCAGAGCAGTGGTGGGAAAATATTTTTCTCGACCTCACCTAGTTGAACAGGTGAGAAAGAAAGACAGACACTAATTACCTGGATTGAAGTACCTGCCCAAGTGAGTGTCAGACAGATAGAGGGAGAGGGAGAACTAGATATTGAGTGAGTGCTAGTGTGAGCTAGTGAGAGAGACAGAGGGACAGTGAGAGAAAGACGGAAAGTAACGTTACTTACCTGTAGGAAGTCAGATTAAATTAGGTTGAATGATTTAAATTTCGTCATGTCTCCCTTAAGATCTTACCAGCTCTTGGTTATTTTGATCTTCATAACAGTGTCTATTAAATACAGTAAGTGAATCTATCTTCTTATTTAAACCACCTTAAAAATATTCATTAACTTAATCACACGCATATACGTATAATTAGTTATACCTATCTTATATCTCCTCTGATTAATTAGATTAACTTAAGGCATGTATAATAGTATGATAGGTATTAAGTTAAAAAAATGATAAATGCTTTTTCTTTGATGTTTATATTCCTTTTTTTTTTGTTCCTTTTTCAACATGAAATGGTCAAATGTGTGTTTTTTAAAACTGTGACCTATATACACTAAAAAAAATGACTGTATGGTGTATTATAAAGAAAATATAATGAGGTTGAATGTTTTTGTTACAATACTATGATGGACTAAGAAGTTTATTATATCTACAAAGCTTGCTAAATTTTTGACCTTTTAGCCAAGACTATATATACACAAACACTATATATGTATATTAATTTTGGTTTCTCTAAATTTGGTATATCAGTTAAGAAAAAAAATTAACACCAAAAAGTACACTAAATGTCCTATTTTTACTTACTGTTTTGTGGTTAATTTTATTCCCCGAAATTATCCAATGGAGGTTCTGTTTATTCATTTTTGCACCTTTCAGAATTTTATTTCTGTTATTATTTGTTATATCTTTATTGTTGTTGTTTTCCTTTTTGAGCCGTGTAAACCCCACCCTTTTGTGTTCATATTTCCTCTTTTGATGTTGTCCTCAATATCTTGGGCCCTCGTCGATAAATCATCATCATTAATATTTGTTCGTTTTTTGTTTTTCTTTTCTTCTTTAGCTAATAATTTAAGAAGATTAAAACGTCCTGATTTCATAAAGTTTAGCCTTGTTTTCTGTTGTGTTTGTGACGGGTTGATTTCACTGAAACTTGTTGCATTCCACATTTTATGTAAACAATAAAAGACTCCCCTGCCAGTTATGATAGCCACATTCTTCAGGCTAATAAACTACATAATTAGCTGTTCGCAGTAATACATACTGAAAGTTAACAACTATTTTGATTGCTTTTTACTGTCTCATATGAATAAATATCGAGGCCATATTTGCCTATGGAAACATGACAGTATTGATTTATTTCAATGTCTACCTTTCCAAGTTGGTTTTATGTATTTTTGTTCCCCGAAAAACTTCGCGAGTGGCCGTCAGCTTCCAACGAATAAATTTCTGGGAGCCGTAATGTGGGCATTCGACCTGATAGAAATAGCAACTGAATTTCCCCGATGTCACTCTACCATCATTATATATATATATATATATATATATATATATATATATATATAATAATTAAAGTCATCAGAGCTATCCTCCTCTAGGAAAACTGATTGGTCACGATTGGAAATACCGTTGATCATTGATAAGTTCGATCATGGTTAACCCAAAGTTAAGCAACAATTGTCCGTGTTGAGTATTTTTTTCTTTCTTTTGTAAATCCGAAACCGAGAGAGGAAGAAAGTAAGAGAAATTGGCAGAGAGTAAGACAAAGGGAGTGGCTCAGCGAAATTGTATATATATATATATATATATATATATAATCTGAAGTGTACAGTATTATATATCCATTACAGCCGATCTTACCACTCGGTTTTGCATTAGGGATTCAACGGAGTTGAATTCAACAATTCGATTATGTAACCCTGCGCTAACACTCCGTTGAATTCCTAGCACGAAACCGATTGGTAAGACCGGTCGTAATGGATATATAACACCATACATTTTGGATAATCTACCCACGCTATTGACAGGGCATTTTTTCCCCTGACTTATGGACTCTTTGACGACTTACACAAATAGATATACTGTGACCTGTGTGTGTTTAAACCATTAAACAATTCCTTTTTAATTCTGTGAAACCGGATCGTTTTGGAAAGCATTAAGGTGGCTGAATCGATGAGGTATATAATACAAATTGAAATTTTCCAACATTTGATAGTGTCTTTATCTTTTCTTGTTTCACTCATTGGATTGTGGCCATGCTGGGGCACCACTTTGAATCATTTAGGTGAAAAAGTCAACCCCATTGCTTATAAGTCTGGTATTTATTCTATTGACCTCGTTACCAAACTATCAAGTTATGAGAATGTAAACAAACCAACATCAGTTGAATGTTGTGAAGGGGACAAACTCAAAGACACTCACTCACTCACTCACAGATGTATATACCTATATAATCCAGGCTTCTGCACAGTTTCCGTCTATCATATTCACTCACAAAGCATTGATCAACCCTAGGCTATAGTAGAAGACACTTTCCAAAGGAGTCACACATGGATTTGAACCTGAAACCACATGGTTGCAAAGCAAGCTTCTTAACCGAAAGAATTGAGTTCCTGTTCCAGCCATCTTCGCATTCTTAATAATTTCTTAGTTTGGCACCAAAATATTGGATGCTACACACAAACATTGCACATCTAATGGAGCACAGTGTGGTTTCAGGCATGGGCAGACTGGGTAGTTTCTCAGAGGGGTTGCATGGGTCTAGGGGTTCAATTCTAGTCTATGGATGCTGTGATTTGCTGTCAAGAAATAAATAGTTGAGGGCCCAGTACACTGATTTGCCTGGAAACCTATTATGCTGCTGAGACGACTCTGATGGAGCATGCTTGCTTCATTTCTTTCTACCCTTTGCAGGTACTCTGCATTCAGGGCCCATGTCTCACTACCATGTAGCATTGAAGTTCATACACAGGCAGCATACAGTCTGGCTTCCCTCAATGGAGAAAGTAGCACCCTTAAACATTGGCCAGCCTGCACTGTTGTTGATTAGGTCCCCTTGGTAAGAGATGAAAATCTTGCTTCCCAACAATGTAATCTTGGATTCAGTCCCACTGCTTAGCACCATGAGCAAGTGTCTTCTATTATAACCCAAGGTCAACTAAACACTTGTGAGTGGTACACAGATACCCTTACATACCCCAGCGGTCTGTTATGGTGGCTATTCACTCTGTTAAACCTTGTACAATTGTACAGGGATGGGACGGTATTAAGTGTATTATATTTTTGAACCACAAGGCAAGCAAAACACTTGATTTAATGGTGTTTTCTAATGTTTTAGTATCTAACAATGTTACATGGTGCATCAAACAATCTTTTACAAGCACTTAAGCCAAGTCTTTGGTCTGACAAAACTTTGTTCTCTGACCATTCTTAAAGACTTTGTAAAAAGAGCTACAGGGTGCTACCATTTCTTATCTGGTTAAGCCAGTAAAAAATAATAATTCATTGGGTTTTGAATTTAAAGACATCTAAGTGGATATTGGAAGGCAACACAAAACTTCAAAAAATAAGCATCAAATGATCTTTTCTTTTCCACCTGAGATAACCATGTATCTCATCTATAGCAAGATACCTGTGTCTGTTTTTCTATCATAGTTTAACCTCTCATCACCTGACATAAAGCTACCTCTTTCAATCCTACCCAGCCCTGCAGTTGATGGCTTGTCTTGTGAATTACTTGGCAACCTCACAGGTGTTGGTGCCACTTAAAAATCACCTAGCACACTCTGTAAAGTGGTTGGCACTAAGAAGGGCATCCAGCCATAGAAACCATTCCACAGAAGAGCCTGGAGTTTGATGCAGTTCTTTCATTTTTTTTCCAGTTCCTGTCAAACCAACCTCTGCTAGCATGGAAGAGGGATATCGTGTGATGACAAGGATAATGACATTTTTGTGATTTATGTCTGAATCTTATGAAGATTACTGTTTTTTTTTTTCTTTCTTCTCATTAACTGTTTCTTTCTTGATCACCTTTCAGCTGATGCCATAATGTGCCATCGCTGCTACAGTGCCATGGGTGGTTGTGGCTACGATGTTAACTGGCGAATGTATCCGTGGCGGTCTTGCCCTAACTCCGAGTTTTGTGTCAAAGTTATGGAAAAAGTTGGAAGTAAGTCTACGGCATTCCTTTCTATGTTTTCACATTCTGTGAATGAATTACAATTATTATTTTCTTTCTATGTCCAGTTGTAAGGGCAGGGGTGACTGTTTGGTAAGAAACTTGATTTGGAACCAGATGGTTGTGGGTTCAGTTTCACTGTGTGCTACCTTGGTCTTCTATTAGTGTCTCCTATTATAGCCGGCTATACGACACAATCTGTGTCCTTATATTTTTGAACAAGAGAATATAGCACCCCCACTCAGCTCAAAACAATATCTGCGTATCGCGATTTCTGGGTTATTTACCTTCATCAGCACAGAATAATTGTTTGGCTAGAGATATTGTTTTGAGCTGAGTGCGGGGTGCTAGATTCCCTTGTTCGAAAATATAAGGACACAGATTGTGTTGTATAGCCAGCTGGAGATGATGTCTCCTTCGTCCTAAACCAGGACTGTCATGTTATGTTGGCAAACAATCCAACAATTCTCTCTCTCTCTTTCTCTCTCTCTCTCTCTCTCTCTCTCTCTCTCTCACACACATACACACACACATACTGCACATATTTACAATCAAAATTTTTCATTGTTTTTTTTTAACTTTAATCCTTCACCATTCTTCAGATTACTCTATCAGATGCATGAGGTGGAATCAAAATGTTCCCAGACATTGTAGGTTTGGTACGAGAAGCCAGATCTGGCCTTTTTAACATAAAACAGGAAGAATATTTGGGCCAGATATGGCTAATAGAAATGTTAATACGTTAAACAATTATATAATTGTGTTTTGTAATGTTTTTTACTTTGTTTCAGGTGAATATAAAATCATTCGTGAATGCGAACATGAATTGGATAAGAATGTCCGCCATCGATTGATGATGCCAGTTTTGAGACGCCATGGATACTGTGAGCCTGCACGGAAAAACGATCCTCGCAACCCATCAGTGTTAACAGATTCTTCAATTCAGTATTGTTTCTGTAAAGACTGGAATGGCTGCAATACTGCAACTCCACTACAGGGATTCACTCTTTTGAAACTAATTTCTGTTTCCCTCACACTTCTTTTGGTTCTACATTAATTCCACCTCAGAAGTCAACAGCAAACTTCCAAATATTTTGTATATCATTTTTTAAAATATTTTTTTATAATTCCATGTATATATATATATACTTTGAACTCACATATCAGCCGTCACTATAACTGTTTGTTATGTATATATGTGTGTATAATATATATATACTTAAAGCTGCAAAAACATCACAAAAACACTACTACTAGGAGTTTCACCTTCCAGTTTGTAAGACGGTTGTGATTCAGATTGGGACAAGAAATAAGTCGTATTCACAATATATAATGGACAGACACACTTTCAAATGTGAATTGCATTATAATATATTATATGTGTTGCATATTTCTTGTTCCATTCTGAATCCTGAATCACAACTGTTTGATGAACAGGAACATGAAAATCTGAGTATCAGTGTTTTTTCAATGTTTTCGCAGCTTATATACATTTGTGTGTGTATATATATGTATGTGTGTAATGTATACGTTTGTGTGTGTGTATATACATGTTTGTGTGTATGTATATATCATCATCATCATCATCATCGTTTAACGTCCGCTTTCCATGCTAGCATGGGTTGGACGATTTGACTGAGGACTGGTGAAACCGGATGGCAACACCAGGCTCCAGTCTGATTTGGCAGAGTTTCTACAGCTGGATGCCCTTCCTAACGCCAACCACTCAGAGAGTGTAGTGGGTGCTTTTACGTGTCACCCGCACGAAAACGGCCACGCTCGAAATGGTGTCTTTTATGTGCCACCCGCACAAGCCAGTCCAGGGGCACTGGCAACGATCTCGCTCGAAAATCCTACAGGAGCCAGTCAGGCGGTACTGGCAACGGCCACGCTCAAAATGGTGCATCTCATGTGCCAACCGCACAAGAACCAGTCCAGGGGCACTGGCAACGATCTTACTTGGCTTGCCGGGTCTTCTCACGCACAGCCCATTTCCTCGTATATATATATATATATATATATATATATACATCACACACACCATATATATAAATATATATATAGCTATTATGCGTGTTTAAAATGTCTAATTTATCGTTGTCATGTAAAATGTGTCTGTCTTATGTATACATGTAATATATACTATGTTTAAACATTTTAGGAAATTTTTTAAAGCAAAAAAAGAAAAAAAAAAGGAAGAAATGTAATTTCATTATTGAATTTCTGTCATTTTCTAATTTGTAAAAAGAAATTTTGTATGATAATATATTTGACATACTATACTTTTATTCTTTCTCTTTTCAAAAATAAAAAAAAAAACCCTTATATTTTCTCAATATATTTTTGTTTTGAAATTTCTCTAAATTTAGTAGAGTTGTGAGTATTATGTCCATTGAACTCAGGAGCTGGTTTACAGCTGACCAGAAATTTTAAGAACTTTGTAATAAGTAAATAACAACAAAAGAAAAAGAAAAAAATTTAAAGCTGTGTATTCTATGAATCTTTTTCTTTATTCCTTAATTTCTAATTCAAGCTTCTAATCCTGCCAAATATTATGAAAATATAATTATCTCCTTTATAATTAATGTTCTCTGGGGCAGCAGACCCCAACATTTTTTGCACCATGGAATGGTTTCATGAAAGACAAATTTTTCTGCAAACCAAGGAATCATGTGCATAACAGAACACAAAGAACATGATATAGAATTTAATCATTACATATACTAGGAGAAAGATTGCCCTCTAGGCTTCTGCTAACCCCTTGATAATATTTTCATATTTGATTTCCAATACTAATAATTTTTATGTTTTACGTCTAATTATTTTTTTGTATAATAGTGTTTGCTTGCTTAGTAAATATTACTTTCATTATTTCATCATAATCATAATCTCTCTTGTTGAATAAACATCAAGGTAGTGCAAGTACGTTTAGTGTGCAAAAAAGCTTTTTCAGTTGCATATTTTTTTGAATGCCCTTTGTTGAATTGCAAAATTCTAATGCAATATTTGTGTAATAACGAAATCATAACTGGAGTGTGTGTGTGTTTATATTACAGAGACAGTGTGTGTGAGAGAGAGAGGGGGGGGGGAGAAAGAACATTGCAAACATTGAATGAAATAAACATGAAATGAAAAAAAATCATATAAATAGGCGTAGGAGTGGCTGTGTGGTAAGTATCTTGCTTACCAACCACATGGTTCTGGGTTCAGTCCCACTGCTTGGCACCTTGGGCAAGTGTCTTCTATTATAGCTTCGGGCCGACCAAAGCCTTGTGAGTGGAATTGGCAGATGGAAACTGAAAGAAGTCCATCGTATATATGTGTGTGTGTGTTAACATGTGGCTAAGTGGTTACTGGTATTCAACTCATGATCATTAGACTGTGAGTTCAATACCTGGTGGCACATTGTGTCCTTGAGCAAGACACTTTATTTCACATTACTCCAGTCCACTCAGCTGGCAAAAATGAATTGTACCTCTAATCCAAAAGGACCAGCCTCGTCACTGAATTTCCCTCAGAACTACGTTAAGGGTATACGTGTGTCTGTGGAGTACTCAGCCACTTGCATGTTAATTTTACGAGGAGGCTGTTCCATTGAGCGGATCAATTGGGATACTCGTCACTGTAACTAATGGAGTACCAGTGTTTGTGTTTGCTCCCCACCACCACACTTGATGACCAGTGTTGGTTTGTTTGTTTCCTCTTAGCAGTTCAGCAAAAGAGGTTAAGTCATTTTACTTGAAGGGCAACCCTTCAAGGAGCAACCCTTCAAGGCTGTTGCTCCAGCATGGCTGCTGTCAAATAAGTGAAACTAAATAAAGGTATATTTGGTGATGCTTTTATTTTTTCTTTCTTTCTTTCTTTTATTTGTTTCAGTCATTTGACTGTGGCCATGCTGGAGCACCGCCTTTAGTCAAACAAATCAACCCCCAGGACTTATTCTTCGTAAGCCTAGTACTTATTCTATCGGTCTCTTTTGCCCAGGGTGCCACACAGTAGGACTGAACCTGGAACCATGAGGTTGGTAAGCAAGCTACTTACCACACAGCCACATTATAATTGTTCTCCTGTCTCTGGTCTGTAATTTTATTCAGCTTCACAGCAGCATCATTGCTAGGTTCCTGCCTCTTTCCCGGTCTTCAATCTATTCATAGATGCTGAGCTATTAAAAATGGCCACACACACACATTGCAGACATGAAACACTGAATTTTTCGCATATTTATGTACTGTAGAAATAGTTTTCTTTGTATTGTATAGCAATTTAGTTCGCTTTTCTGTAATATTTCCATTCACAATTGTTCCTTTGTGGTCAGTTTATAGAATGAAAATTTCCATTTCTGTCATGGCTTTTACACTTTCTCACAATTCCTCGCAACAACTTAACAATGCTGGCAGCCATTCTCCATATTTCACTCATTAGTCACAGTCTGTACATTGATGCATTCTTTTATTCTTTTACTTGTTTCAGTCATTTGACTGTGGCCATGCTGGAGCACCGCCTTTAGTCAAACAAATAGACCCCAGGACTTATTCTATCAGTCTCTGTTGCCGAACTGCTAAGTTACATAAACAGACCAACATTGTTTGTCAAGTGATGGTGGGGGGGGGGGGGCAAATACAAACATCTACATATACAGACACTGCTGACCTCCCCTGTTCGAAGGTTATAAAGGACACAGGTTTCGTGTGTCACATAGCTAGCTAGAGGCGATGGCTTCTTGGAGCTAATTCACGGCAGCTTTCGTCCTAATTTTGGGACTGCCGTGTTGGCTTGGCGATAACTATTAATTTCCAGTACCGCTGCCGTAGTCTCCTTTAGAGAGACTTAGAAATATTAATAACTCTATTATATATATATACATATATATATATATATATATATATATATATATATATATATGTACATAAATATACAAAGGATTTCTTTCCATCTACCAAATCCACTCACAAGGCTTTGGTCGGTCCGAGGCTATAGGAGAAGACACTTGCCCTAGGTGCCACGCAGTGGGACTGAACCCGGAACCACTCCACAGCCTTGGAGTAGTTAGCTGCAATTTTCATCTTTTACTTGTTTCAGTCATTGGACTGTGGCCATGCTGGGGCACCGCCTTGAAAGGTTAATTTAACAAATCGACTCCAGTATTATATCAAGTCTGTTATTTATTTTATCAGTCATTTTTGATGAACTGCTAGGCTAGAGGGATGTGAACTAGCTGACACCGGTTTGCAAGAGGTGGTAGGGAACAAACACCAAGACACACAAATACATACATACATATATACATATATGTATACACACATATATGACAAATGAAAGATGGAAGATGGAACATATGAGAAATTATTATTAGTTATGACAATTGTTTCGACACATCTAGCATCGATTCCTCATGGGTGGGACACTCAACAACTGGTTCAGGAGCATCCAGTGGTGCAGATGATGTATCTCATTGGGTGATAAATAAATACAACTCATTAAAATAACTGTTCCACATTGTAATTTCCCGTTTTGTAGAAAGAAAAGCAGCCAGACAGAGGAAATATCTTCATCTATATAGAAGATCAAAAATAAAATCTCAGATGGAAAAGAAAAGAGAAAAGAACACACAATCCAGTGAGAAAAGTATCAAAAATATTTCTGGTAGGAGGTACAGACCTCAGGAATCTCCTCCACACACGGTCCTATCAGAATCATTCTTCATTACTTTTTGCAGCTGGATTCCCAAGCCTGACCAAGACAATGGATATTATCCAACTGTCTTGTTCTTGGTCAACTCCTTGATTTCTTGCAACATTGTCATCACGTGACCATAGTACCAGAGCTGCAACTTCTTAATGCAGAGAAGTCTTCGAAATGTATTCTGCAACTTAGTGGAATGTTACTAAGGCAAGTGGAGGAAGTATCTTGAAGCCATATTCAAGAAATACATAGGCAGCCTTTAGCTTTGCAACACTCCAATCATATGTACATTCCTTTTATCTTCCATCATACCTGTGACACTATTGACGCTCTGTGATCGGAATGATCATACTTGAAACCTATTAATGAGGATTGACCAGAGGGCAAGTTTGGTGCCAGCACTCACGGCAATTCCATCTCTGGTAGTGTCTATGTGTAGTAACCAAGTGTTTTTGAAGACATTGACGATCTAAGGGAATTTCATTTCTAGTTGAAAATCAAATATATATATATATATATATATACAGTCGAACCTCGCAGTACGACTGTCCCATTGTATGAGCCGAGACTCATGCGAATTTTTGTCTTGAAGTACAATCAGAAATCCGCAGTACAAGCACACAGATCATCCCATCTTTAAAGTAATTCAGTTAATAAAACCAGTTTCCATATTTCTTATGAATTATCTTTTTTATAATTGTCGTTTTACTTTTAACTACACCTTTTCTGTTTTAAAACCCATAAAAAATTATTTTTTGTGGTCTTTTGGGGGCTGGAATGATTTAATTATATTTTAGTTAATTTCAATGGGGAAAATTGATTTTTAAAATGAGTAAATCATAAAACTAGCTTGGTCATGGAATGAATTAGACTCATACTGTGAGGTATCACTGTATACATGAAAATTCTTAATGAGGATTTGCCAGTACTAAACTCACAAATAATAAGTCAAAACCATGATAATATTTATATATCTTTATTACAAAAATTCATACTAATACACAAATTAGTATTTCATTGTTAGTTTAATATTGTATAAAAATCTAAAATAAATTCATCTTTCTTTTTTTTTTTAAATCATTTTTATTTTTTCATTAGGATATATTATTTAATGAAATTTTCCATTTTGGTAATAAAGTAACTGGAAACATTTGTAAAAATAAAATGTGGTAAAATAGCATCAAGAAGGAATTGGGTGAATTGGACAAAAATAATTATGATATGTATACGAGAGAAAAGACCCCCCCCCCCCTTATTATTGTTATTATTATTATTATTACTTTTTTTTTTTTTTACAAGTCACAAAATTTCATAAAATCAGTAAATGGCACAAAACTCAGAAGAAAGGGATAGAATATGGGTTGTAAATAAGATGTTGGGTTATGGTAGGTGGGGGAACATTGTTGGGCTTAGTATTTACAGTTTGAGGGATTATGAAACGTGAAATTGTATACCCCCCCCCACCCCCATTTCCTGCAAGACACCAAAACAACTGGTGCAGACGGATACTCATCACAATCAGGGAAGTGGTGGGGGTGGTAATAAGAATCAGTTGTGTTAGACTGCAGCTTCTGTGCTGCCAATATTTGGGATCATCATCATCCAGTGTCCGCTTTTCTATGCTGGCATGGGTTGGATGGTTCAGCACGAACTGACAAGCAACAAGGATGTACCAAGCTCCAATGTCTGCTTTAGTACGGTTTCTACAGCTGGATGCCTTTCCTAATATGCCAACCACTTAAGAGGGTGCTTTTTGTGAGGCACCAGTGCCCACAAGACAAGAACCCCTCATCTAGTTGGGGTATAGAGATTGAGGGATAAGAAAGGATGAGAGACAAGGGACAAGAGGGAGGATGTCTTAGATAACTTTCAGTCTTGGAAGATCAGTGATTTGCACCATTGAAATCTCCCTGGAATGTATACCCGGCCATTGTAACATGGATTATCAGCTACAACATTGGTTTCAAATCTTGGCACAAGGTCAGTAATTTTGTGGGTAGGAGCTGGTTTGACCTTGGCAGAATTTGAACTCAGAACATAAGGACAGATGAAATGCTGCGAAGCATTCTGACTGGTGTACTAACAATTCTGCCAGCTCATTACTTTATCAGCAATTAATATTGCTGATTCAACAAGTCACTCCTCTCTGTGGCATTATCAGAATCCAGCAGTTGCCAACTGATGTGTTGCAGGGAAATTCTGACAGGATCACAAAGACAAAAATCTTCTACATTTGAAATATTTGAGAGAACATAAAACTTTATTAATAGATTGTACATGTAGCCTCAATTATCACTGATCTGGGATAACATGATACACTCAAGTGTGAATCAAGTTACACTCATCACAAATTGACCTGTGACAGCACCAGTCGATGACCAGTCAAAGATTCTGTTTGTACTGCAAAAATACAGCCCAGTAACTACCCACGACGTTCAGCTACCCAGAATGCACTGGCTATTGCTTCTTTTTACATGGCTGTGTTGCAAGGCTGCATATTTCTTACATAGATTTACATACTCATACCCATTAACATGGGACCAGCGAAAAGAAACAAAAATACACAACGGGGTCTGATCAAAGAAAGCAGATGAGTGTCTTCCTTTCAGCAAAAGATCAGAGAGGTACTTAATGGTGAAAGTTCTGTTGTTGTGAATTACAAGTCTGGTGTCAACAAATCTATTTGTTTCATTTGCAAAGTGCATGGAGACGATTCATTTATCACTGTATTCTTTTACAATCAACTTCATCATGATAAAGAGGGAGAGATGTACAACAGACTACAGGAAGCATAAGGGCTACAATTCAACCCCAAATAAGAATAGGAATAGTTCCTTCTCAAAACAAGTATTGACTGCGAAGTTCATCAAACTGGTTTTTTTTAAAATTTAAATTGGGAAAAAAATGTGGGTGGATAATGAATTTACCAAAATGAATTGTGACAAAGTTTGGGAACCATTGACATCGTCCAAGAGATCCTGGCCACTAATGTTGCTTGACCAAAGAGACTGACAACAAGCACAGTCTTAAAGAGTCAAGCTCTATATTTGGTCCCTACATTTACTCCCTAAACTTTACAATGAGTGGGTTTATACTAAATGTAAATGCTTCACTTTTTGAAAGATTCCCAAATATGGCACACAGAAACGAATGGTACTAGCAGACAGAATTATGAAAGAGCACACGCATATATTATCATTGCAATATAGAAATATGATACTTGGAACATTCAATACTCCTCACTTAACCATTTTTGTTACATATTTCTGTTGAAATATGCTGCCTTTTTTTATTCAATTAATTTGAAAAACAATTACATTATTAAGTTGGTATTTGGAGCATAAATTAACATAAATTAACATGAGATTAATGATGTAAGGTTTAAATTTAGATCACTTTAAAAGAAGTGGTTTGTATCATAAGACGAGGGAATGTGTCAGACAGGTTGGCACCAAAAGGGTTCAGCGACGGTCACTGGATACGAACACTGGCACAAAGAAGCAAAACGATTGGTAATAGTGGCTTTAACAACTCATCTCGTTGGAATTAACACCTTTTGACTGAATCTCAGGTATGCATGTGTCTAGTGAGTTGAGAAACTGATCAACTGAAATTAGCCATTCAATTAGTAAGTAAAAACTCCTAATAATGCTAAAAATATTTTTAAAAAGCAACAACCAAGAGATATAACTCCAATAAGCTCTATTAATAGAAATTTTTGGACAATTATAGAGATTGGATTGGATTTGGCATTTACAGCCAGGAAGCAGATAAAGAATGGTTATGTAAAATGAAGTCTAAATTAAATTGAAGTAATTAGCAAAGATTAAAGACTTGTGATGGCAGAGAATATATAACAATCAGAGTATCTGTGGATTTGACACCAATATTAGTGGTGGTGGTCGTGGTTGGCATAGTTATTCTCAGATCAGAAGGATGGCCTGAAAGCAAAGAATGCTCTCCACTAAAGATACTCATCAGTAAGAGGATGCTGATTAACCAGGCAATGGATTAAGTTCATTACTTCAGTTATTTTCTTTCATCCTGGATGGCTCGAATTAAACAACTCTTATTAATTAGAAAATTACTATTTTTAAAACTCACAACGAGAGATATTCAGCAACAGTACTTTGTAATAAAGATTGTTTGCCAACATAACATGGCAGTCCTGGTTTAGTACGAATGTTGCTGTAATTTAGCTCTAGTAACTGAAATTGGTTAAGGACAATATTCAGCTGAGACCAACGATATTTTTGTAACTAAAATGTAAAAAAATATTCACTAAAATTTCTTTCCAGGACAAAAATGAAACAAAACAAAAACAAGGTACCTTATTTACTTTAACGAGAAAAATAATTAGTATTGAAGTACGATGCTAAATTTACCAAAGTTTTTAGTCAAAGAACATTTCTCAAGCCTATCTCACTCATACATTCACTCACACTCTCTCTCTCTATACATACATATATATATACATACATACACACATATATATATACACACATACATATATACATGTGTACATACATATATATGAACATAACATATATATCCCACAAAATATTATAAAGAAATGATTATCTCCCTTGTAATAAAAGTTCACTAGAGAAAGAGAAGTGTGTGTGTGTCTATAACCTTTCTGTAGACGATATAACAATAAAAAAGTGCTTTGCTTTCTGAAAAATAACAAATCTGTAATTAGCACCAGTTAACCTGAATAAAATTTTATATCTTATGAAAGAACTAAAAGACCTACCGACGAAACAATACAAGGTGTAAATACACACACACACACACACACATATATATATATATATATATATATATATATATATATATACATATATATACATACACACATGTTTGAAGAAAGAATTTCTTAAATTAAAAATTTATTAAATATATAAAAAGATCTTTCTTCAATTATTGTAACTGTATCAAGAATTCTCTGAAATATATGTATGTGTATATGTGTGTATATATCTATATCTATATATATATATACATACATTATATATATATATATGTATATATATATATATATATATATACACACACACACATTATATATATATATATATTATATATACACACACATTATATATATATATATATATATATATATACACATACACATAAAAAAAAAAAAATTTTTTCAAACAATATTGAAATAGTGATCTTCATAACTCAGACAGATACATGGAATTTCTTTTATCCGCAAACTCTTCTGTTTTCCATTCCAAGAGATTTAGATTACTGGACAATAACAAAACTAGCAAAGCAATTTGAAAAAAAAAAAGAAGAAAAACCTCTACAAATGGTTTTAAAACTCTACAAAGGAATTAAAACATTTCAGATGAGAAACTGTAGCAATAAAGTCACAGTGGAGATAAAGAGGAGAAAGAAATTGGTAGATTTGGCAGAGGCAGCATTGCAGTCATCACCGCTGCAAATACAGCGGTCATGGTAACCACCATGTATGATGGTTCTGGTGCATGAATCCTTTTCATCAGTTTGTAAACATCCTCGGGTTACAGCGGATACCACTGTAAATATAAAAACGAAAATGAATGTATATATAATATGTATGTATGTATATATGTATGTACAGGGGGATTCAAAACTCACCATACATAGGAAGAGTTTATTTTTTTATAAGAACAGTTTTAATTTTATTTAACAGGCTCTAAATGGTTACCATTAGTTGGCCCAAGACTATAGCTGAAAACACTTGCCCAAGGTCCACACAGTAGGACTGAACTTGGAACCTTGTGGTTGGGAAGCTAACTTCTTACCACAGAACCATGCCTGCACCTAAAGTTGCAATTTTTTCAGAATTCTTTGACAGACATCAGTTATTGTAATCATCTGACTTGAAGATGACAGACCAGGAATGGTCAATGCGTCCACCAGGGAGTAAAGGGATCCTGTGAAGCTGTTCTGTTAGATTTCCATATAACAAGCAATCAGGATTTGGTGACATTCATTCATAATTTAGAGTATCAGGTTCAATGATTTGGGTTCTCATTTTATCTGATGAGATGAGTAAGAATCACAGATGTTTTGCACCTGTCACTAATACAGGTGTTGCTCGTAAATTGTTTACAACTGAGTGAATTGGAATAATTTAAAATGAAGTGTTTTGCTCAAAAAAGAAAATGCACTCAATGTGACACAATGACTCCTGATGCTGTAGGGGAGAGAACTCTCACAGTGACATGATGCATCTACAGCATGCTAAAGGTTAACCACTAGGCCACGTGCCTTCACAGGGTGGGGATGGTGGTGGCAGTGGGGGGTGGGGGGAAAGAGAAAATGAACTACTAACCTGTGTTTTTAGACCACATAGATCCAGTGTCACGCATTTCAGCATAAGTCTTGTATTTGACACATTTGTTTTCTCCTTCCTCACAATCACCACTCTGTGATTCAATGAACTTATCTAAACAATCTGATGTTCCAAGGGTGGTACACATATGACAGGTAAGGGCAAATGCTGCAGAAGAGAAAACATTTAAAAAGATAAATAAATAAAAAGATAAATAAACAAAAACAGCAATCATATATTATAACATATTCCAGTCCAAATCTAAAAAAAAAGGATTAACCCTTTCGTTACTGTATTTCTGTTGAGATGCTCTGAGTTTCTTTCAATTAATTTTAAATATAACAAAGAATTTAGTAAAATAACTTCATTATAATTAAGCTAATGTTAGGAACATAAATTGTGACTAAGGTTTGGTGGAAGATTTTAATTCAGAACTTATGAAAACAAGACATTTGTTCTACAGAGCCAGAGGTGGTTTCAGCAGGGTTGGTATTGAAAGGGTTAAGAATTGTTTCTCTATTATATATTTTAACCCTTTTGTTACCATATTTCTGTTGAGATGCTCCGTGTTTCTTTCAATTACTTTAAATATAACAAAGAATTTAATAAAACAACTTAGCTATCATTCAGCTAGTGTTAGGAACATAAATTGTGACTTTGGTTTGGTGGAATATTTTAATTCAAAACTTATGAAAACAAAGAGCCAGACGCAGTTTCAATCAGGTTGGTATCGAAAAGGTTAAATAGGTGATTATCATGTAGAAAGGATCTTCGTTGACCTGATTCTGTTAGAATTATTAATTTATGATAATACCATTTAATCAATATGTATTATCTCTTCTCCTCATAATCTCTAATCTCCCTAAATACTTTTCCTCTCTCTCTCTCTCTCTCTCTCTCTCTCTCTCTTCACTTATTATCACCATCCTTTTTCTTTTTATCTTCTGACTTGTTTTAGTCGTTAGACCGTGGCCATGCTGGAACATTGCTTTGAAATATTTTAGTCAGACAAATCAGCTCCAATAGTCTTTCTTTAAGACCTTGTACTTACTCCATTGATCTCTTTTGTGAAACTGCTAAGTCACAGAAGGGAAAAGACACCAACACCAGTTGTCAAGCAGTGTAGTGGGGGACAAACACTGACACACACACATTATATATATATGTGTGTGTGTGTGTGTGTGTGTGTGTGTGTGTGTGTCTGTTTATGTGTCTGTCCCCCCCCCCCCAACATCACTTGACATCCGATGGTGGTGTGTTTACATTCCCGTAACATAGCGGTTTGGCAAACAGCGACTGATAGAACAAGCACCAGGCTTACAAAGAATAAGTCCTGGGGTCGATTTGCTCAACTAAAAGTGGTGCTACAGCATGGCCACAGTCAAATGACTGAAACAAGTAAAAGAAAAAAATAAAGAATAAAAGAAAAGAAAATGTATATAAACCATATAATTATATAAGGGAACAGGAAAAAATCTTTCTGCAACATGTAAGAATATTCCCCAAAAAACATTATAAAACCACCTGTAGCTCCTGCAAATATACAGATTCCCATTTTTTTTTTTACTTGTTTCAATCTTTTGACTGCGGCCATGCTGGAGCACCGCCTTTAGTTGAGCATATCGACCCTGGGACTTTGCTTGTAGATGAGCAAATGAAAAATACAAAATAAAACTGCAGTCAATTGGGTGTTGGTCCAATTTCAAGATTGAAATAGTAAAACAGCTTATTTCTCTTCCTCAGCACAAAAAATTTCACTTTATTTTGAAGCAAAAGTACAGATATGCTCTTTTTACTCTCACTTTTACTTGTTTCAGTCATTTGACTGCGGCCATGCTGGAGCACTGCCTTTAGTCAAGCAAATCGACCCCAGGACTTATTCTTTGTAAGCCTAGTACATATTCTATCGGTCTCTTTTGCCAAACCGCTAAGTTACGGGGACGTAAACACACCACCATCGGTTGTCAAGCGATGTTGGGGGGACAAACACAGACACACACACATATATATACATATATATGATGGGCTTCTTTCAGTTTCCGTCTACCAAATTCACTCACAAGGCTTTGGTTGGTCCGAGGCTATAGTAGAAGACACTTGCCCAAGGTGCCATGCAGTGGGACTGAACTCGGAACCATGTGGTTGGGTAGCAAGCTACTTACCACACAGCCACGCCTACATATACTTATGTATATGTATATATGTGATAGGCTTGTGTATTGCTTCCATCGGCCGATTTCTCCTACAAGCCATTGACTAGTTCAAGCCTGTAATAGAAGACACTTGTTCATGTTGCCATGCAGAGGGAATGAACCTGAAACCATGGTGTTGTGAAATGAACTTCTTACATACGCAACCATGCTTATGACTAGGAACAATTCTGAAGCTCTGTAAAAATCAAAAAGCTTGAAATTAAGTAGGCAGTACCATTGTTCAGTGATAGTTTGGCTTTGGAAATAATGGCACTGATTCTGCAACTGGAAACAAACACTCAGTGTAGAACTGAAATCAACAATCACCCAACTGCAGGAATATGGAGCCATTCTTTAGTCTAGTGTAGTCAGCATTCTTTTGAAAAGCTTCCATCAAACCTTTGATTTCTCATAGCTGAGATTCCATTTTGGTTTTCAAACAGTGATTTGTGTAGAAGAATGCAAATCTGTATTTGAAGCATTAATTCCAGATATTTATCAGACACCAATACCATTTTAGGAAGTTTCTTAAACATGTAGAGGATTTCTTAGAGAGAAAAAGGTTATGTTTAATGTTGTGTTAAACTGATAAGAAGTAAAATGGTTATATTGTGGTTACAGAATATTCTGAGAGATACAAAGTACAAAGCTAGAATACTGAAGGCAATACACCGTGATAAAGCGAAGTAGCTTTATTTTGGTGACTGCTACAGCCATGGGGAAAGATTTTGAATCTGTGAATGCAAGGTTCCATAAGGTGGTGAAATGGCAGAATTGTTAGTATATTGGACAACATTCTTAGTGACATTTCTTCCAGTTCTTTATTTTTCTGAGTTCAAATAATGCTGAGGTCAACCTTGCTTTTCATCCTTTCAGGGTTGATAAAATAAAATAGCACTCAAGTACTGGGGTCAATGTAATCGACCCATCCCCTCCCATCTGAAACTCCTGATCTTGAACCCTGTAACGGACTGGCAACCAGATCAAGGTGGATGGTTGTGCTCTCAGTTGCTTACATGCCATGGAAACCAGGTAGATGGACTTATGGATCCTAGGGCTAAAGAAAGACATGGTGTTTCAGTTCTCTTACAGTGTTTCTGAATAAAGAAGCAGAATCATTGAAAAAAACTCTGCATAAAAGAAGTCAATGATAAGTTGATTACATTGACCCCAATATGCAACAGGTACTTATTTTAATGATACCTAAAAGGATGAAAGGCAAAGTCAACCCCAATATCCAACTGGTATCTATTTTCATTGACCCTGAAAGGATGAATGGTAAAATTGACCTCAACAGAATTTGAACTCAGAATGTAATGAATCAGAAGAACTTTAGCAGCAAAGAATTTTTTCCAACACTTGTGTTTGAGAGAATTGGGATGGAGAGCACGAGCAGCGAAGGATGGAGAAGAAGCTGGAAGCACATTGGCCACATTATAAGATTCCAAGGCTGTATTACAGTGATGGTATGGCCTCTGGATGGAAGGAGGAAGTGGAGAAGACCCAAGAACATTTAGGGAAGAACTATTGGAAAAGAGAGGGACAGTCTGGCAGATGGAAAAGAGAGAACCAGGTGCAAATCCCAGTCATCACCTGGGCAACCTGGAGAGAAAGAGAGGGAGAGAGTGGAAGCCTCAGGTGCCATCTGGCATGAAGTGGGAAGAAGAAGGTGATGGATGTTCACCACAACCCATGAGATATGAAGACTAAGACATAATTAGGTTTCTTTTCAGGACGTTGATTGACTGATGTTAATTTTGTTACCTTTCATCTTTAGACCATGACCATGCTGGAGCACTGCCTAGAAGAGGTTTTTTTAGTTGAACGAATCGACCCCAGTCCTTATATTTTTTCCTTTAAGCCTAGTACTTATTTTATCATCACTTTTGCCAAACTGCTAAGTTACGGGGATGTAAACACACCAACACTGATTGTTAAGTGGTGGTGGGACCACTCGCGTAGTGAGAGTATGTGCTGTCCGGGGCGGCCCCCTGGACCCCACAAAAAACACAAATTGCCAACAGCAGATCCAAAAGTGGTGCCCCTTTAAAAGTGCTCCCCCAGGACGGAACCCCCCCTGGCCACCCCCTACGCTAGTGGGTGGGACAAACACACATATCTACGACGGTCTTCCTTCAGTTTGCGTCCACCAAATCCACTCACAAGGCTCTGATTGACCTGAGGCTATAGTAGAAAACACTTGCTCAAGGTGCCACACAGTGGGATTGAACTTGCAAACATGTGGTTGAGAAGAAAACTTCTTCCACGCTTGTACCAGTTAGGTTAGTATTCTTAATAAACTCTACTTTTGGTATCTACCACGTATTGCAATATTTTATAAACAACTTCGATGCACGGCCATTTTTTTCGTTTTTGGTTTTTGCGAATGTTTGGCGAGAAACGTCTGCGACTCTGGCAATCGTGATCTTCCGATTCAGAAACTAAAGCTTAACCGGAAAGACACAGAACCTATGAGTGAAGCAAACAGCAGCATTTGAATTTGGTCTTTCTCTCAGCCAGAGAAGTTAACTCATAAACAGCTAAGTAGCTCAACTAGGTCACTATAATACGCCGATGTCCGAAGTTAACGGAATTAAACCACGAGTAACCTTTGGAAAGATTTACTCGCTTTTAATGTATACATTGTAATTTAATGTTAGGCAGAGCTTGTCAGTTTTTACTTAAAGGAAGGGAAATTATAATAACAGTTATCTAAAACATGTTGAGGTTCATTTCAAAAACATTTGTTTGCTTTCGTTTTAAGATACTCCTTCAGTGTGAAAAGTTCTTGCTGCGACAAAATAAATAGATATATGAAAGTATTTTTTAAAAGGTGACAATGAATATTTTACGCTGTTAAAAATATTTTTGCCGTTTGTTGTATCTCCACTACAGGAGAAAATGAACGATTTGACAACCAATTGACTTTATTTACAAACAAATTATAAGTAAAAAATAGGCATAACTATGTAGTTATGCCAAATAGGCATTCTGGATAAGTTTTATGATGGCTATAAAGTCTCATCTCTCTCTCTCTCTCTCTTGATTATATATATATATATATATATATATATACGCACACACACAAAGACGTCTTCCGTTTAAGTGGGGTCAGAATTCGTCTTCCTTTTCACATAAACACGCTTCTAAATTCAAATTTATGTTAGAAGACGAGGTTCAAATTTACCATATATTAATTCCCATATACATCATATAACTTCACATAATGTTATAGTAACTTTCAATATATTAGTTATCCCACGTTTCACCAAATAAAGTATAATCTAGGTTATAAATAACTCACCTCTGTTTATCAGAAGTACGATGAGTAAAAACTTCAAACTGGTCGACATTTTAATTAAAGGTAAAATAATTAATGATTTGGTTCGTTTTCTAGCTTTGTGTTTTAATCAAGAGTCGGATGAATTAATTACTTGGTAAAATTTTCACGTGTTTCTTTACGAAACTCGAATAAAAAACTTCCAGTTACAATCGCACAGGTGAAAACACACCTTTCAAAGACGTCACACCTGAATTTCCGGTTGGATGAAGGGAGATAATTGTTTCACTGTTGCCGCCACCTTGTGGACAGGTAAGGAATGTTAAATATTTTTAACGGTGGATGGGGGTTCGAATGGGATCGAAGAACAATTGTTTTGATGGCCTTTAAGAATCTTTTGACGACAAACGATTAAGAAAGGTGTTTTCGTAGCGAAACTAACAATCTAGAAACATCGATTTTTCCTCTGTTTACGAAAAATCATAAAAATACATTCAGATACTTAGTGACTCATGTTTTAGTGTTTAATGCTTAATCATTGATCAATACTAATTGAGTTGGCCAACGATCAAAGACATTCCAACCGTAACCATCTCGTCTATATGTATATCTTTACAAGCACAAGTATGGCTGTGCGGTCAAGAAGTCCGTTTTGTTATTGCATGCGTTCGGGTTCAGTCCCACTGCGCAGCACCTTGGGCACGTGGCTTCTGTTATTGCTTGACCAATAGCTTGAGAGTGAAGTTTGTAAATGGAAACAGTGTGGAAGTTCGTCGGACAAAGTACGTAGCGGCGTTTCTTCCGGCTCTTTACATTCCGAGTTCACATACCCACGAGATCGACTTTGCATTTCATCCTATCGAGATCGATAAACTAAAGTACCTGTCAAGTGTTGGGGTCGATGTAATCGATTGCCCTCTCGCCTTAAAATTTCAAGTTTTGTGCAAAAATTAGAAAGAATTATGACACGTGACAAAAAAAAAGAAAAAAAAAAGAAAAGAATTCTGTACAACACAAAGACAATGTTCTGTATCGTGACGTGATGGAACCGAAGTTCAGTTGCGCTCTGGTGAACTCCAGCTAATCAGGGATAGATGCGTATGAATAAAAAACGGCAGTGATCTGCCCTAGCAGTGACGTAGCAGTTTCAAACTAGTTGATGAATTGAGAGCCTAGAAGCAGCATCTCTTTGAAATGCAACAACTCATGTGAATGATATCAGCTACAACTCTGCTTCACCATGAGCGGTACATTCGCATACACTTGCAGATTAATCATTGTTGCTACTTGCCAGCACTCGTTTTATTTAAATGATGTTTAAATGAATTGTCTTCTGAACATTCTTTATTCACGCTTATTAAAAGCAGACTGCAATGGATTCTCTCAGGGACACACTTCATACATTAAATCACAGAACACTCACTCTAAATTACTGACCGTTTACACTAAATTGGTGACCCACTAAACAACGATGGGACACTACATTATTGAATTATGACTACAAAATGGAATATTTACCGTCAAAAACCTAGAGGACATGCGGATGGTATGTCCAGACCGATACCGAAACACTGCAAGCCATTCAAAGATATGGTAATCGCAACTTTAAGAGACCAGTAAGCCGAGAAGACATGAAGCGAAATGCGGTAAAAGACAAATTCATAAGAGAAGTGAAAAGAACACTGTGGTCAGGAAAAGTAAATAGGAAGAGGATTGGTGCGAAACAAAATCGAGACATGAACCTACACTCAATTTGTGATGGCGAACTGATTTATGCACAGAGAGTAGTGATACTTGAAACACTATGAAAGGAAATCTTGGGGGAATCTAATGTTGGACATCCTGGTATTTTGAGGATGAAAGCTTTAATGCACAGCTACGAGTACTGGCCAAATATGGATACAGAAATGAAAAATTTGGTGAAAGGCTGCAGAGGATGTGCCCTAGCAACAAAGTTACGGACGATAAAAAGTGAACCCTGGCCAAAAGTAAATGTTCCGTAGTCGAGACTACACATCGATTTCGTTGGTCTTTTGAACGGTTCATACTACTTAGTGGTAGTTGATAGTTTCTCTAAATGGCCAGAAATTTGTAAGTGTTAAAAAACTAAATTCCTCAACTGTGACAAGTTTTTTACATGAGTTGTTTGCGAGATTTGGCATCTCAGACGCTATAGTGTCTGACAATGGAATACAATTTGTGTCTTGAATTTAAAAACCCCTGTAAAACGTTTGCTGTAGAACATGTAACTACGGTGCCATACCATCCCGGATCTAACGGACAAGCAGAACGTTTTGTCGATATATTCAAGAGAGCCATAAGAATGTCAAATAAGGAAGTCATGGATGAAGTAGCTCTATAACAATTCTTAGGAGTATACCGTGTGACACCAGATTCAAATGTACCAGCAGGTATGTCACCAACGGAGCTGATGTTTGCGAGGAAAATAAAACCACTCTTCGATAAATTGCTACCGGGCAAGAAAAGAAAAATTGCAATGGAAAATACACCAAGATTGCGGAAAATGTATTTGTGAGAGCATATAAGAATGGAAAACAGGGTTGGGAAGATGGATTGATTACCAAACGCATAAGAAAAATGCTGTGCTTGGCAAAAAGTAAAAAAAGGCGTACACAAGAGACACATGGACCAACTGGAAAAAAGGTTCGTTGAGAGCGAATCCAAGAGAATGGAAGAACCAATGGAATGGTTATATGATACTTTTCAAGTACAATGCCACCACAGGTGATTGAACCCAGACGCACAAGCGTAAGAAAAAGAAAATGTATAGAGTTCTTGGAAGTAGATGCCAAATGGAAAAAAATATTAAATGTGTAACTAAGAAAAAAAAAACTAAAAAGGGGAGGTGGGGTGATATAAAAAGTATTGCTATTAAAAGAAATAGAAAAAAACTTAAAAGGGGAGAAGTGGGGATAATAGTAATAATAGTACACCCTACCCTCGTGACAAGTGGTATGTGCTAGTCATTATAAATAAGGTGATGTCTATTACAAATGGTTCTGTGAACGAGCAATAATTGACTCAACCAAGAGGTCTGTTTATGATGAACAATGAGGAAATAGTTTTTGAGTTGCATGGATGAATTTGTATACAAGTCTGCAGACCATTGTTTCAGATTCCAAAGAAAATGTGGAGCACTCTAATGAGCTCAACAGCTTGGACTATCTCGCGTACCACATCACCGACTCCTACCAACAAAAGATGTACAATACATCCATCCATCCATACATACATACATACATACATACATACAAACATACATACATACATGCATATGTGTGTGTGTCTCTGCGTGTGTAAAATGCTGGTGACTTTTACTCCAGTTCTACGTAATATTTCCTATAATCAGATATTTTCTTGTTATCTTTCCTATTTTTCTTTTTAATTTCTTTTCTTTCTTTTCTTTTTCTTTCATTCCCTTATTTTTATCCATTTTCCAACAAGGGCTGGTATTTTCAAGACACCAAAGTGATCACATGTGAAAGATTTGACTGTAATTTATAGGCTCCGTCCTCTGTCTTCCAAGGACAGAAGTTCTGCAAAGATGCGAGGCGTTTTTACGGAAGAATTTATATATTGATATGGTAGGAATGCGAACCGGAGTGTCTGAATAATAGGGACCTATATACACTGGAAGCTATGCCAACACTATGGAATAACAACAGAAAAAAGATGGTATAAACACACGCCAGAAAAAGTCACAGAAAACGAGAAAGCAACCATACTCTGGGATATGCCAATACACACAGATAGAGAAATTAAGGCAAATAGACCAGATATAGTTGTCAAAGATCATGAAGAAAAAAAATGCTTTCTAATTGATGTATCAATACCAGCAGATGACAACGTCTCTCTAAAAGAAATGGAAAAACTTTCAAAATACAAAGACCTGGAAATAGAGGTAACTCGAATGTGGAATCTAAAAACAGAAACAATTCCTATTATAGTAGGTGCCTTAGGTATAATAAAAAAATATTCAGACAAATACATAACAAAAACACCAGGACTTACAAATATATATAACATACAGAAAATTGCACTACTGGGCACAGCACACATCCTACGCAAAACACTTTCAATACAGTAACCATAAGAGCACCACAGCACATACCCAAGGCGCACAGAGCTGCGCTCGGTAGTGAAGTGAAAGCACGTTATAAAAATAAAACTACTGAACAATAATAATAATAATAATAATAATAATAATAATAATAATAATGCAGAAAACAGCACTGCTTGGGACCGCTCGAATACTCTGGAAGGTGCTCGAATAATAACGGGTGTTACCTTAGTTCACTGGTAGTGAACAGCTGACACCGTAGTACATCTCCAGCGTTAGAAGCTGTGCAAAGGCAATAATAATAATAATAGTAAAACTTTCATTCGATTACTTCTTGTAAAGAAAATCTTCAGATTTAAAATGAAGAAAGGATGAAATCATGGCGTATGTTTTGCCTTTGAAGCGGTAAGGAAAACATTCTCACATGTTCAATGCAATTATTTAAAGCAGCATATGATACAACAATTTAAGGGGAAACTACTCTTTAAAATTGTCTGATTAACACTACACATGGCTATTCTCCCTTGAATCAGTAAAATGAAATCGACGTTTTTAGTGGTCTCACTGGTCCTGAAAGATTACTATTAACAATCCCTGTATGATTTATATAAAACAATTTCTTACACATATGGTGATGACTAGATTTGGGAAACTGATGTTCCTATTTATTTCTTCACTGATTTGGAATTTCCAGAGAAACGAAAGATAGTAACGATTCAGAAACAACATCGCTGCACAACATTTTAATGGAGGTTTTGAAACGTAATGTTGTCTGCTTGCTGGCTGCACCAATGTTTTACGTTGATGCAGTATTGAGCTTCTCCCGTGCCGTATGTATATCAGTGTGTGTGTTTGTGTTTGTTTCCGTCCCACTTCGCTTGAAGGCCGGCGTTGGTTTGTTTAAGCACCGTAACTTAGCAGTTCGATTACAGGGACCAATAAAATAAGTAACAGACTTGAAAAGAAAAATACGAATGAGTATTGATTTGGTAATGCCCCAGCATGGCCGCTGTTCAATGAACGAAACTATTGAAAAGTCAAAGAAGAATATTCATAAACATCCTTTTAAATATTCGTAACCAATGAAGCGATTTATTTTGCGTGGCCCCAATTCCCTCGGGCGGCAAAAATGGGTTTCAAGAACTGTAGAGATTCCAGTCGGTGACAAATTTGTAGAGGAGTATTAACGTATCAGAGGAGTATTGACGTATCAGAGGAGTATTAACGTATCAGAGGAGTATTAAAGTATCAGAGGAGTATTTTAATTCAGAAAGTTTTTGCGAATTTGTAATCTAAATTCAGGAATTCACGCGATTATGTAAACCAAAAGAATTGGTGGGAGAGGTGCGTGGTTTAAGGCCTATTTCACTGTTATTTTTAGCACATCTCTCGACCAGGGTACAAGCAGCAGATGGGTACAAGCAGCAGAACACAGCGTAGAATACATTTGTCAACACGTGCTATCTCGCAGACAAAAGAGTTCTCATGCTTGGCTTGTTACTATGGAAACAGGCATGAATGTGTATGTGGCTTTCGATTGGTTAAAATTACCCAAAATTTTCAAACTTTAAAAGCTAATAACTCTTTATTTATTGATTTATTGCGAAAGTGAATTTCATAGCATTGATTAGCATATAAAACTATATCATTGCACTGAATATGAAATCAATTCGAGCAGGAATTGAAGAGATTGAAGATTGGCAACCAAACTGAAAAGATCCTTGTGGTTAAACAACAACAATGAGAAAAATAGAAAGGGCATCTACCTGGACGATGGACTGGCTAAATGTAGTAGTGAAATCTCCCTCAAATCCGACACCATCGATTCGGGAGAGGGAAGGAAGGATACATGAAGAAATGCAGTCGTGGGTAGCTATGCAAAAACAGACGGGATGGTCACGGTGGTGATAACTTGATTACAGTTTTACTAGATGGATACTGACCTGGTGAAAGACAACAACACCGACAGCTGTAGCAACAACAACAACAAAACCGCCATTTCCAACAAAACTACTACAAATAACACCACCGCCATCACCAACAATAACAACAGTACCACCGCCATCACCAACAATAACAACAGTACCACCACCACCACCACTACCACCACCAACAACAGCAATAACAACAACAACAACAACAACATTAACTCGACATCTGCAGCTGCTGTAATACAACTATCTGTACCGTTACCAATAGCAACTACAGCAACAGCGGCGACTGCTTTGTTAGTGTATTTCTAAATTTGTCACGCAATGGTTGAGAAAACATCCAATCACTAAACAGTGAATTAATTCCGGAAGCATCAATAAATAAAACGTCTGTTATCTATATAATATATACTTTGACAAACATACATACATACACACACACACACACACACACACACACACACACACACACACACACACATATATATATATACACTTTATTAAAAACCACCAAAGTATTACAAAAACTGTTACTCAGAGTTTCACGTTCCCGTTCGTCGGAGAGTTTTGTTGAGAAACAAAACTCTGAACAAAATTCTCCAACGAACGGAAACGCGAAACTCTGAGTAACAGTTTCTGTGATATTTTTGCTGCTTTTAAATAAAGCATATTACTCTACTTCTGGTATTCGAGTACTATTTTTTCACCTTGATTCGCATTTATATGCTTACTCTGGTATATATATATATATATATATATATATATATATATATATAAAACAAATAATAAATGAGTATATGCATATATACGTACAGGTATGTGCATACCTACGTCTACCTGTATATATAGGTGCATATATATATATATATATATATATATATATATATATATATAAAGGCCTCCTACTTCTCCCCCTCCCCCGCCTCCTCTTTCGTTTATTATTAACCGTTTCTTAACCGTGTATTTACAACACTGAACTGAACGACCTCACGTGGCAACCGACCACCAACTGTTGTGGCCTCGAGAGGGAAACGGTATTTCTCTCAAGACGAACGCTCTCACAAATGCGTGGGCGCGTACGCACACACATACGCGCGCGCGCAGATTGTTCCCGCACATATATCCGCATGCACGCACACTGATGCACAACGTGCACTTCACACACACACACACACACATATACATATACGCATACGCATGCACGTGCAAATGCACATATACATGTTCGCGCGCCCACGCGTACATCCGCAAAGAGGGAGGCCCTTGTGTGGAATCAGCGTTAATTTTCTCTAAGATTTACTTAAGGGGAAAAATGAAATTGTTTCGAGTCTCATTTGAGACATTTAACATCGGGATAACTCGGTGTGTACGTTTGGTGTGTGTGTGTGCGAGAGAGAGAGGGGGAAGAGGGAGGGAGAGAGGGGGAGAGAGAGAGGGAGGGAGGAGGGAAATAAAGATAGTGAGAAAGAAAGAAGAGGCGATTATCTTCCTGTCCCTTTGCTATGTTACCAGGTAACTTGGAGATAAGTTTTGTGTGTGTGCGTGAACTTGTATGTGTGTGCGTGTGTGTGTGCTTGATATGTCTTCGTAAGGGACAGAAAGAAGGGGAGAGAGAGCGAGAGAAAGTGAGGGATTCCACTGTGGGATAAAAGCTCTCGTTTAGTAATTAGATATGTTGCTCGTGTTAATTCGAAACAAAACCCAGTCGACCTTTCCATGTGAACTACACATGCCTCAAAGCTGAACTGATGCGTAAGATACGAGTGGTTAGAATCCGTTTAGGAGAGTGCTGCCTACTGCATCACTCTCTCTCTCTCTCTCTCTCTCTCTCTCTCTCTCTCTCTCTCTCTCTCTCTATCTCTATCTCTCACACACAAAGACACGCTCTTTTGTGAGATTGTGGACGACCTCAGGGAGATTCTACTGTTATTTTTAGGCAAATCTAGTGATTGTGAAGACGTTTCTTCGTTGACTTGCTGGGTGAGAGGTTGAAGATGGTAGTGTGTATGTGCCAATCGGTGTTTAGGGCGAGTGTGCTGCCCATTAAGTTGTAAATGTTTTGCTCAATTCGTTTGTAATCATGTATACTTATAAACCATTACATTGTTCTAAAAATTGACGACTGTCTGATGATCGGTAACGTGAAACTCTGAGTATCATTAGTTCTTTAAGGTCGTTCAATTTAACTCAAGATTTTAATGATTGAATTAACCGATCAGTGAACGAACTTATAATGATTATTGGAAACAGACGTGAGTCAAATTTGCTGCAATAAACAATAAAAGAATACGTAATGGAGGTTCTGAGCGGAAGTGCATAGCTTCCATTATACTAGAGATATATAGATCCTAGTTGACTCGAAGTTGCTGAAAAGAACCGGAACGAAACAGTGAAATCTTGTTTTCCTGGAGGAAAAGAATAATTACTTCCCTTGGATTAAGGTTACCCATGGTTGAAGCGTATCAGTTGTGCGTTCCCACACGCGTGTACATGTCCAAAAATTAGGGGGACTATATTGCCAAAATGAATTTCCGTTCATGGGGGCAGCATCCGAATATTTCACCTTTAGAGTTCGCGGAAAAAAACTCAGTTCGTGTGAGTTTATTTTTAATAAATTATTCTCCTTTCCGTCACGCAAACATTGCAACGCTTACATCTATTTAGATACCGTTCCGCTCACCCCAGCAATTTCCAGTTGACTCTGTACAGCAGTGCTTCCTCTTTTAATCGCCTTATATAACTAGCTAACGTTGTAACATTGCGCTTTTATCTTGGATTCTAAAAGTGGATCCGTGATTATTCATGTATCGCACGCACACATTATTCCGGCTTTACACAACTATTACTGAGACGGTCAGAGAAGGAAAAGTGTAGAAGTTTTACGTTTCGAGTATAGCTCTTCTTCGGACACGGGAAGAAAGAGGCATTTTGGCAGAAATACAACACTGTTACCCCCTCCTCCCACTCTCTCTATTCATGACTGTCAAAAAGCTTACATGTTTCTCTTACCCTCTTTACTCAACAACCAACAGAGGTAGATTCTTTTACTCTCTCTTTCTCTTCTTTTTCCTTCAGTCACACAGTAGTAAACAACAAATGGCCACAGCAATCCATCAATCTACACGAATGACAACAGAACTTCTTTTAGTCTTCATAATTTAACAACTCGAAGTAGTTGTATATATCGTAACAATAAATAAAGCCATTACAGCTGTTATTTATTTCTTGTCGTTTCTACCAATCACCACTGCATCAATACCATTCCATTCATTAGATTCCTGGTGACCTTCAGCGCTTCAAACCAACACACTAACCGTTATATATCTATAGAGTGAAACTAGGTTATTTGAACAAGACATTACAGACTACTTCACGATCTGGAAACTATGAATCTCTCTTAATCGATTGAGTTCTGTTACATCTGTTACATTTCCAATGAAAACCATTTGCATGTCTGAGTAGATTTATTTAATGTCTCGGGGTTTGTTAACAACGTGAGCGAGTGAGCTATCCTCATTTTAAATGAGATGTCGGCGAGCAAAGCAGTCAGTCATTGGATACGATTCCGTTGATTTACAAGTTCTTTATTTTCAATGTCAACACGCGCAAAACAAAACAAAACAAAACAAAACAAAACAAAAAGAAAATCATTGAATTCTATGGCATGAATTTCGTTTGGGTTACCTCCACAAAACAAAACTCGCACAAAATTTGAAGATTTTTAATCTTCATCATCGTCACCACCACCACCACCACCACAACCACCACCACCATCATATATATATATATATATATGTGTGTGTGTGTGTGTGTGTATCTATTTGTATGTATGTATGTATTTGCCTATCCCCCCCACACACACACACACCATCGCTTGACAACCGATGTTAGTGTATTTACATTCCCGTAACTTAGCGGTTCGGCAAAGAGATAACCGATAGAATAAAGAATAAGTGTCCCGAGGGTCGATTTGTTTGACTAAAAGGCGGTGCTCCGGCATGGCCGCAGTCAAATGACTGAAACGAGTAAAAAAAATAAAAGAACACCATTGGAGTCGATCAGAATTCGTTAAAGAGTTTGAATCGTTCCATCAAAATTTTGATGCAAAAAGAGAGCATTTTCAACCGGTTTTACCAAAAATATCTTGTGTCGCTGACGCTCTAAACTCCTGTTCTCTTCTCATCTCAGCCGTTTCCGTCACCCCAAGCAATAAACTTTTCTTCTCGTTTTCATTGCTTTCTTCAAGGGTGTCACTTTCCGCCTTGATACAGTGTGTGTATGTGTGAAGGCGGGGGGGGGGGGGGGCGTATTTAGTTGGGGTTTTTTTTTTCCTTTTATTTATTTCAGTCAACAGACTAGGCCATGCTGGGGCACCGCCATGAAGAATTTTAGACGAAAGAATAGATCCTAGTTCTTACCTTTTTGCTTTTTTAAAGCCCAGTATTTATTCTATCGGATTTTTTGCTCAACTACTAAGTTATGGAGACGTAAACATACCAGCACCGGTTGTCAAGCAGTGGCGGGGTACAAACACGGATACAAAGACACACACACATATATACACAAAGTGATTCTTTCAGTTTCCGTCTACCAACTCCACTCACAGAGCCACGCCCATATAAAGCAAATCCTCTTATATTATTAGGAATTGTATTAAAAAAATTGTTAAAATATTTTGTTTGTAGAAATATAAGCAATTTATTGATCGAAAGAATCTTATATGGACTCATAAGGACCCTAGTTGAGAATCCCTGCTCTACATCAAGCACAGACAACCATTTCGAGAAGTGGGCCGCATGGGACATAGCTCATCATCAGGCGGGCCGCACTGCTAAGAAATATTCAAGGTAATTTTTTTGTGAGGCGTGCCATTCAGAAAGTCCCGTGGGCCGCATGAGGTCCAAACCCGCTCTACGTTGGTCGCTTGCTTTTCTAGAAAATATTTCCTTATGACCCCCAAATGACACCCATCGCCTTAGGAAATGACGCTAAGTAATGGGGTTTGGAGATTTCTTGCCCATAGATTTCCTGCGCAGGTGTGGCTGTGGGCTAATGAATTTCACTTGACAATCACGTGCTTTTGAGGTCATCCAGTTCATTTAACGATTTCAATATTCTTAGCAAACAACAATCGAGCGAAGCGAATGGATTTCGTTTCTATGACAATCAATAGATTAAATAGTAAATCTATTCAAAACGCCATCCCTACCGCTCTCCCCCACTCTCTCTCTCTCTCTCTCTCTCTCTCTCTCTCTCTCTCTCTCTCTCTCTCTCTCTCTCTCTCTCTCTCTCTCTCTCTATCTATCTATCTGTCCTTTATCTCACGCCAGCCTTCAAAATCGAATCAGTGTCCTAATTATTTGTCCATCATTGATTTTTCGTTCCTAAGTGTCGATAAGTGAGATCTTGACAAATGGTCGAAGACGGATTTTATTTAAGACATACATACATACATACATGCATATATACATATATATATATACATACATACATCCTTGCAAGTAAGTTACATAATACATACATACAGACAGACAGACAGACAGAAAAACAGACAGACTAACAGACAGATAGATACAGAAATACATGCATACTGATGGATAGATAGATACATACATACATACATACATACATAAGCAATGCAATATATATACATACAATACATATACATAAACACACATATATATATATACATATATACATTCATATGTGTCTATATGCGTTTGTGTGTGTGTGTGTGTATGTGTGTGTGTGCTGAAGTTATTGATCAACTCCCTGTCAGTCTTGAAGGAGCAACCTTATGATTAATACGTTCCAGCTGTGGCCATCACATTGTTTTCGGGCGTAGCATATTTAGGAGTGTCTTTTCAAAATAAAAAAATAAATAAAAATTAAAAAAAAAAAAAGAGAATGGGAGAGAGGTTTGGGTGCTATTTCTAGCTGGTCGACCTGTCTCATAAAAGCCACCCCCGTTACCTTGGTAACTCAGTAGGCAGTGCCCTGTCCAGCAGAATGAAATGTTGTTGATAAACGAGTTGAATATTTGTCATAGCAGTGATAGAGATGTTGTAAGATAGCGTGTGTGTGTGTGCGTGTGTGCGTGTGAAGCAAACAGAATGAAAGAATACACACACACACACACACACTCGCACGTACACACACGCACACATACATACGCACTGGCGCACGCACACACACACATATCAGAATGCACACCAGCACGAACAAGCAGTCACACACATGCACACATACGCACGCGCTCACACAAACACAAACTCTATGTCTCTCTCTCTCTCCTTCTGTCTCACATTCTCACATTCATATAAATATAAATATAGAACTTGTAGAGTAGGAGACAAACAGACAGACCTGAAGCAGACAAGTGGAGAGTAGTGTGACTGATGAGGACAGAAATGACGATAAAAAGACTTTTACAAACCTGATTGACAAACCGAATGATTCATCAAGCAATCGATGTGTTAACTGCTTAATTGATTAACCAATTAGCAATTAAAATAAAGAAGTGAAATATAGCCAATGCGTGTGTCTATTATTGGCTGAATGACCTTTCGAGATACAGCAAAATGGTAGAGAGAAGAGAAGGAGAAAAAAAGCATCGAACCTCGGAAACAAAAGAGAAATAATAAAATGAAAAGAGATAGGAAAAAAAAACAGCAAATAATAAACAAAACTAATAAATAAATATATAAATAGAGAAAAATAACTGTAAGAATGAAGGAAATAGAGAGAAAGAATAAGAAAGGAGAGAGATAAAGAGTAAGGCAAATCGATAGGCAAAGAAAATGTGATTAGAAAAACAGTCAATGTATTTGTAGCACAACATCTTTAAATGCATTAGTAATTGAACTAACTACCAAGAATGCGTTATATATGCAAATCAGTCAATCCAATCTATTGAGGTATTAGATTATAAGCTGTGTCTATGAGGACAATTAAAGTGAGTTAAATCTAACCACATAATGGAATGTTGTCAAGCAGATTTCTTTTTTTTCTTTTTGTCTATATAGAAACGTCCCTTACACACTTTTGTCACATGTCCCCTGAATTTCTCACCTGTGCCATACGCTCCTATACACCCTGCCATATCTCCCCCCCCATTAAAAAAATTGCCATTAAAAATGGGGTTATCTCCCATATATAAAAACCATCACTTTTTTTCCAGTGAGCTGAGTTCATTTCCAAACACACATAGACACACACACACACATATATATATATATATATATATATATATACATATATAAACATTCACAACGCCCAGTCTGGGAATTGAAATTGCGATACTACGACCGCGAAGCCGCTGCTCTGACTACTGGGCCATTGCGCTTATGTGGTAGAGTACAGCATTAAAGTAAGAAGGATGAATAATTGAAAAGGAAGTTCGAAAGAGAGGAAAAACGAGGTTGGTGGGGTGGATGGGGGGTGAAATAAATCTTTATGATAAGGAGGTAAGAAAGGAATAAGATAAGATAACGAAGGAATGTAAAGAAAAGAAAAACAAAAGAAATGTAGAACGAAAGTAAAGTGAAAATAGTATGTACCGAGAAAGAGAGAGAGAGAGAGAGAGAGAGAGAGAGAGAGAGAGAGAGAGAGAGAGAGAGAGAGAAAGGGGAGAGAGGGAGAAGAAGAGAGAGAAAGAAAGAAAGGTAGGAAAACAAATTTGATCTCAGAACCGTTTGCTATCAAACTAAATAATAAAAAAAGACGAAAAAGAAAAAAAGAATATTTATATTCACCCACTTACACATAAAATTAGAAGAGTATGGGAACTTAATGGCTTAGACAATGCGACGAGCTGGCAGAATAGTTAGCATATCGAACAATATCCAAAGCAACATATCGTCCGTCGTTACGGTCTGAGTTCAAATATCGCCGACGTCGATAATTTTTTTTTTTTTTTTTTTTACTTTTCATCTTTTCGGGGTCGATAAAATAAGTACCAGTTGAGCCCCTTCCCCTAGCATGTTAAGCGTTGTGTTCATAATAGAAAGGATTATCTGTTTAGACGCAAAGTATCAGGGAGAAGGGAAATGCCCTTCGCAAAGATATTGCTGTTGTTAAAGTGAATTGTTTCGAACAAAAGTTCGAAACCGAGCCGAGTCCTCATTTCACTCAGAACGTATTTCTTCATTATAGAAAAGACAAATGGGTAGAGATAAAGTGATTTATTGAGAGAATAAAGATATGTAAGAATATTTATATCATAAGGAGAAACGGATTATGAAGTGAAACACAGAATAAAAGGTCGACAAGATAAGCAGAAAATAGAATGGAGTTATGCATCAGCAAGTCCCAGGAATCCTCACCCGGAAGAACAGTCAAACATTAAGGAAGAAGTCAACTGCAGGATGTCCAAAGTCAGCAGCATTTCTTCGGCAGACTGCACGAGGATGTGTGGGAGAATACAGGAATCAGTCCTACTATTACCACGCAGTAGCTCTCCCAACCTGTTATATGATTGGACAGTCCTGGACACTCGACAAGAAACATTTCAACTACTCTAGCATAGAGTGTCTCAACATGGGGCCGGATTAAGAGCCTTCGAAGACGAAATCACTGATTTGAATTGCAAAGTCTTTGATCTGATCCTCAATATGGCCCCATGGACACTTTGAAATTACATTTCCGATTAAACAAATCATTTCGAATATTATTTTAGCAGTTTAAACTGATTTCTTTTGTGCCGTAACCCATTTACTATTTCTCTGATGTCCCTCTTAATTTAATGCCCGAAGCACGGGCTTATTTTTTGCTTAATGGTTAGTCCAGCGCCGTCTCCACAATATTTTGCATATCTGTCGAAAGGATGAGAGACCAAACATTTAAATGCTTCACAAGTCAACATCTCAACCCTGTAAATATAAATTCTGGCACGTAAGCCTCAAAATATCTCATTGGGTCATGGCTCTAGCAACCACCAATATCCACAGACAATAGCGAAACAATAGAACTTAAATAATAAGGAACAAATGTTTGCTTACCTTCACTTGATTCTTGTCAGCTGCTCGTAATAATCATAAAAATAATCCAAGAATGTCACAAACATATCCATTTTCTTTCGAAGTTATTCTCTTCAGAAAAGCCGTTGTGTTAGTATTGCTATTGTATTCTATTGCCGTTGTCCATCTTATCTCGACCTGAATCTTAATCCGTCTTTTGAACTATTTCAATATTGTCTGACTTGTGGTTCAAATTTCAGTCATATATCATTTCATCATTTATAAGCCTGCTCATATATATATATATATATATATATATATATATATATATATATATGTATATATATATATATGTATATATATATGTATATATATATATATATATATATATATATATATATATATGTATATATATATATATATATATATATGTATATATATATATATATATATATATATATATATATATATATATATATATATATATATAAATGTATATATATATATATATGTATATATATATATATATATATATATATATGTATATATATATATATATATATATATATATATATATGTGTATATGTATATATATATATATATATATATATATATATAAAAATATATATATATGTTTATATATATATGCATATGTATATACATATATGTATGTATATATATATATATATATATGCATATATATATATATATATGTATATACATGTGTATGTGTGTGTAAATGCATGCATGTATGTCAAACTATGAGGACATATACACGTGTATGTATGTGTATTTGATATGTGTATGTATATATATATATATATATATATATATATATATATATATATATATTTCAAACTGTGAGAGTATATACTTGCATATCTATATATAATGTATGTATGTATATATACATGTGTGCATATATATATATATGTGTGTGTATGCTATGCTATGTATGTATGTATGTATATATGTATGTATGTACGTGGTCTTTATGTATGAATATCTGCAGAAGTTGAAGGAAAAAAATTTAGGACAATCTAAAGCGATGATAGAAATAAAACGAATATATCTCTTTACAACACACACACACACACACACACACAATTTCCCTATAAACCAGTGGGTATCTAAGAATACGAAAAAGTGCTAGACTGATTCTCTAGAGTAAAGGTTAGAGTAACCCCTCCCTTACAGCGCAGACGAAATTTCAACCCCATTCAAATTAGAAGCCATCTGCTGATCAAATCTCCAGAAACCTGTAAACCTTATTTCTCACAACGGTTTGTTATGAAAAATCATTATTAAAGCCCAAAGACCCAAATAGTAATTTAATGGTATTTTACAGAAAACAAAAGAAGTCTGGAACGCAGGGTAGGTGTGAAAACATCTTAGAAGATCGGATTGAAATCCTTAGAAGACGTGGGAAAGGGACCATCAAGTCGTTATCATGAATCGAATCCCCGACCACTCAAATTTCGGTTGAGCACTTTGTGCCAAAAGCTAAGTAATGAATATATATAATTTAAGGTTCCTTATTTTTCTCTCGTTATACGGCTGTGTGGCTAAGAAGATCGTTTTGCAACTCCTTGGTTTCGGGTTCAGTACACGTTGGTTATAGTGGCAGTAGGTTTCCATACTTTAGGAATAGATGGGTGAGGTGAGATAATGGGTAATCGATAATCGATCAGGTTTAATCTGGCATTAAATGACAGCAATAACCGATAGGACCGCCATTGCCCCCTACGTTGTCCTTGGAACGCAATATGGGGATATGGGGGTCGGGAAGGAACTCTACGAGCTAACCAGGGAACCGCTATGTGGTCGTTCGACTTGGTAGAAATAGTAGCTAAATCTCCATCTCAATTACGCCATACCAGTATTAAAAAAAAGTGAAGAGCGAAACCGTATGGAGAGAGGTTCAGGCCTGGATTTATAAAACTACGTCCTTAATCAGGGCTGGAATGTATGGCTGATTATGGGATTGCTCGATCGAGGCCGACTTGGGTGGGCGTGGGGTTAAATGATGACAGCAGTGACAACAACAACAACAACAACAACAACAACAACAACAGCATCAGTAGCAACAGCAACAAAGAATTGCGCTCATTCAATATGTTAATGGTTATGATGATGTCTAGATCTGCCAAGCAAAAAACTTTCAATTGAGGCTCTCCCCATGGTACGGAGATAACAATATGTCCGACAACAAAGAAAATACTGGACGCAGGTGTTCAGAGAAGCAGCCGATATTTAGCGCTCTACAAACAAGTTAACTACTGATAAAAACTACCGCCGTGCAGTAATTATCCGAGAATTGGATAACAGATACGAGTTGTTGTTGATGTCGTTGTTGTTTAATCGTAGGTCATCCCTGGACGGTTAAACATACGATCAGAAACATATTTACTAGCACCAAAACCAAGTTAACATTTTCGTTAACGATTTAACGTTTACGTTAAATTTGGAAAATCATTATCGGACCTTCCGTTAATTCAAGTCACCTTGAGTTAACTTCCGTTAACTTCAATTGAATTGAAGTTAGATTTTATAATTTTGGCACTTTTTAAGGATGTTTTTAGTTGGTTTTAGATCAAAACCTGATTTTTTTTTCTTTAATAAAAATTTACGTTAACGGTTTATCGATAACTTCCGTTAGATTTTTAAAGAATTAACTGATTAACGGTTATCGAAGTTAACTTTTTAGTTAACGGATTAACGGTTAACGAAGTTAACATTTCGATTAATTGTGCCCACCTTTGGCCAAAACCGAGTGATGTCCCCCAGTGTACAACAACAAATGAGTAATAATCTTTTCTACTTTAGGCACAAGGCCCGACATTTTGGGGGAGGGAGTGCCAGTCGATTAGATCGACCCAGTACGCAACTGGTACTCAAGAACACAACTTACGGGTATCGAAACCACGACCGTATGATCGCGAGTGCAACTCCCTAACTACTAGGCCATTTATTTTCTCTAAATAGATGCCATAGAAATCGTAAAACTTGATGTTTTATGTTTGCCTCAAATCCTCTGCCGATTCATTGTTCTTTTCTTTCAAGGAATTCAGTCTGGAATTATCCAAATTTGCAGGAATCCAATGGATCGTTACCTGTATTAGATTTATCCAATTATCCCTCTCGCTCATTCAAGAACTACCTGAATACGCCTCTTCTTTTCTTATTCTAACAAATAATAAAAAGAGAAAGAGAACACCACGGAAAACATCCAATGAGTTTACAGCTAAGCTACTACAATGCGGCAACTCAGCATGTGGTCTTTTTCTTCTCTAAAATACAGTAAACAGATCGTAATTTTAATTCAGTGAGGATTAGATTAGATATAGAAGCATAAAGAAACATTCGTTACATGTAGAAACCCTGCTTGCACTCTTAGATATTTAGCTGTATACAAAGTAATAATACACGAGTGAGACATAAGATCGTTGCTGTTTGTTACATTACGTCGTCTTTCCAACAAATATCTGATACACAGAGATGGCTTACAACTGTAAAACCCTTTGGGAAAAATTTCGTTGCTCGTCTTTTTTATACTGTTGTTTCTTGGGAGGGTCATTTTGCTATAATAAACACGCGCACTGGTTCTACTACACTTCTTTATTTTTTGGCGTGTATTTCTTACTACTTACTGCTTTCTAAAAATTCTCTTCATTTCACTTATTACTCTTTGTTTTCGTTGCTCGATTCTTTTCTGTCTGCTTCCTCTGCTATAGTGTGTATCTCGGGAGGGTCATTATGCTATAGTAAACACATGCACTGGTTCTATGATACTTCTTTATTATGTTTTTTGTCTTTCTCACTATTTACTGCTTCTCAAACTTTTTTCATTTGATAATATCCTTTTGTATTCGTTGCTCGGTTTTTTCCCTTTTCTTTCCTTCTACTACAGTGTTGTATCTCGGGAGAGTCATTATACCAATAATAAGTACACACACACTGGTTACATTTCACTTCTCTATTATCTAAGTTAAGAAACTAACAAAAATAGACAATACAGAAGTAAAATAGAACCAGTGCATGTTTATTAGTGACATAATGACCCTCCCGACATACAACACATTATGGGCGAATATTAAAACTATTACAAGTGTCGAAGAGCGGAAAGTAAGATGTCATCAAGTCTATGATTTTATAAGGCATAAAGGTCACGACTTCCCATTTACCCCTCCCCTCAAAATTTCATGATTCATGGCTTTAATCGTGTACGAAGATATGATATGTGTGTGTGTGTGTGTGTGTGTGTGTGTGTGTGTGTGAATATATGTATATGTGTACGTATGTATGTACGATTGAATATGTGTACATACATACATACATATATATATATATATATATATATATATATATATATATATATACATTCAAGTTATACTGGTTTAATATATTTTACTGCGAAGAGATATTTCTTCAATAAATATATTATGAATATCAAATATCATTAAGTAAGAAAATGGAGAAAGTTAATGGATAAAATTAATTAGTTTATTAATTAATTTTAGCAATTAAATCTCTCCATTTTCTTGCTTAATAGTATATATATATATATATATATATATATATATATATATATATATATATATATATATATATATATATATATATATATATATATATATATATATTTGTGTGTATATGTGTATGTGTGTGTATATGCATATGAATATGTAAGTAAATATATGAAACATCGAATCAACCAATTTCTGTGTAGACGTGTGTGTGTGTGTGTAGACGTGTGTGTGTGTGTGTGTGTGTGAATATGTGGGTATGAAATAAGTTAATGAGGCTTATATGTATATGTATGCATGTGTATGAAACTTATATGTACATGTGTATGTATATATCTATGTATATACATACATACATATGTATATATGTGTATACATACATATATATGTATATACACACACACACACACACATGTATGTGCATGTGTGTGTGTGTGTGTGTGTGTGTATGTATGCGTATGTTCATTTTTAGTCGACTAGTCGAGTGTCCACATCTGATTTATTGCCAGAATAACGAGGAGCTGAAAGAGAAGCAACAATGGCACCCAGTTGCTACGAAGAAGGTTGGCGGAGTTGCATAAGTAATCGTAGCAATAGCACACTTTGGTAAGACTTCTGGATCCTGTCGATAGATAACAACCTTCCGGTTTCACGTAGGTGGGCCTTACAGCGCAGGAAAATGAGTTGTAGATGACCACTGAAATTGTAAGAGAAGAAAAACAGATTAATGTATATATATATATACATATATATAACAATAATATAGGGTAAGAATTAATTGATTAATAATATTTACTTGCAATAATTTTAACGCGTTTTAACAAAACCTGTCGGTTTTATCCCAACTACATGGTCCTGGATTCAGTCCCACTGCGTGGCACCTTAGGCAAGGTTCTTTCTGCTATAGCCTCGGGCCGACCAAAGCCTTGTGAGCGGATTTGGTAGGCGGAAACTGAAAGAAGCCTGTCGCATATGTATACATACATATATATATATATATATATATATATATATATATATATATGTGTGTGTGTGTGTGTGTGTGTGTGTGTGTATTTATGTGTTTGTCTTTGTGTCTGTGTTTGTCCCCACCACCATCACTTGACAACTGATGTTGGTGTGTCCCCGTAACTTAGCGGTTCGGTATAAGAGACCGATAGAATGAGTACCAGGCTTACAAAGAATAAGTCGTGGGGTCAATTTCTTCGACTAAAAGGCGGTGCTCCAGCATGGCCGCAGTCAAATGACTGAAACAAGTAAAAGACCACAAGAACGAGTTTTCCACTCTGTAATTGTTTTAGTTTAAACGCAGGTCTCAAATCAGTCGCCAGCGGAAGTACATCTCTGCAATTCATAATTCATACTTCCTTTATAAAGCGTCATAAACCTTGTGTTTGACATCACCTTTTGCTGGAAATTGAGGGATCTGACACGAAAGAAAAGGCGCAAGGCTACGTGACGGAAGGCGGAGATAAACACACACAAGTAAAAAAGAATAGAAACTATAATGAAAATAGGGGATAGAGAGAGACAAAAGACAAAAGACAATGATTTCTGTACTTTTCTTGTACGTCTGTCTCCTCCTTCCGTGGCCTATGTTTCTTTTGTTCTATTTAAGGCCTAATATTTTTGCGTTTAGTGTACCTCCATATAATGGCGAGTAGAGAGATGTCATTTACGTGGATCTGTGACAGGGCATCATTAATTTTCTTTCTACGAACAACTTCCTTTTAATTATGACTCTTTTCCTCGGTAACTTCTTTGCATACACTTTAGCCATCTAATCCATTTGTATTCTACCTCCGTCCCCACCCTAGCACTAAAACCTTTGACTACACTTAATCTGTATTCATCCCCAACCCAGTGGTATCCCCCATCTCTCTCTTGTTCTGACACTAGATTTCCTCTCCTATTCAAGGTATTATAACACACACACACACACACACACACACACACACACACACACACACACACACACATTTATTGATGAATAGATATAGATATATAAATAGATATTATAATGCCGATGAATGTATGCATGTATGTATGTGTACATATATATATATATATATATATATATATATATATATATATATACATATACGCAAATATGGCCTTGTTATACGCAAATATATATATATAATTAAGATTCAGTGGAATTAGGTACTTAAATTGAGGCACCTTGCCAGTTCGGCATAGTCTGCACAGCTCCAATTTAGGTGAACAGAATGTAAATGAGTAACAAGAATGTACAGCTGTAAATACATTACGGCCGTTTCAAGCGGCTCCATTTAATCGACCAATGTAATGTCTAAAAGTTGATGAATATCACTTCTTGATTCCCTCGATTTTCTTATTGCTACCGGGCATTCTATCCCAATCCCCTTCAACCATTTGTCTATATCTTGGCTTACTGTTTCCAACGCACCAATTATTATAGGCACGGCCTTTACTGTTCTCATGCTCCGAATTCTTCCAATTTCAAATTTTAAGGGACTGTATTTTCTTTGTTTTTCGTCCCCTTCCTTTACGATCTTGGAATCAAACGGACATGATGCATCGATTAGTAAGCAACTTCGCTGTTCTTTATCTCTAATTGTTATGCCCGGTCTATTATTTTTCAACTTCTTGTCCGTTTGAATAGGAAATTCCCACAAAATCTTACATTTCTCCGACTCCAGTACTCTTTCGATCCGATGATTGTAACCATCATCATCATCATCATCATCATCATCATCATCACCACCATCATCATCATCATTTACGACTGAAACAACGATTTACAATTCAACATGTTTCAACATTTAAGACTCTGAAAGACGACAAGGAAGAACCAACGGATGCTGAGCACGTTGTCGTCGAGAGAGAAAAACTTAAAAGTTTAAAACGTTAAGACAGATGTGGGTGGGGGTGGGGGTGAGGTGGACGGAAACAAATAAAACTTTATGTTATCAATTAGCAATAGAAAAACAAAAACAAAAACAATACCACAGGCATAGACCGGCAGCTCTAATTAAAGTTAGAGCAAGCTGCACATAACTTTAAATGATTTCGATCATTAGGAAAAATACCACATGCCGCTTGGATTAATTATTTCCTTCTAGATATAAACATACACGAAATATTTATTATGTACGTGCATCTATATATGTGTGTGTCTGTGTGTATGTCTGCGTGTGTGCCTCTGTGTGTGTGTCTGCGTGTGTGCTTCTGTGTGTGTGTGTGTGTGTGTGTGTGTGTGGATAGATATGTATCTTCCAATCTTTTCTTATATGCATATATATAATGTTTGTATGTGTGCGTATATTTATATCTATGTATCTACATCTGTATATACATGCATATACTGGTGTGTGTGTGTGTGTGTGTGTGTGTGTGTGTGTGTGTGTGTGTGCGTGCGTGTGTAACGTGTTTCTCAAGCATATTCGATTTTTCCTGAAAGCCATTTCCCTCTTTGAGCTGAATCCAAATGAGGTGAGCACAACAAAATAAAAAGAACCCCTACTTCACTTCATATTACTCGAAGCCCTTCCCAAATTCTAATGGGAAGCACGATTTCAGCCCTCATCTGTTTGTGTGTCCGCCTTCCCCTCCTCCCCTCTTTTATCCCCCTCTCTATCTATCTATCTATCTATCTATCTATCTATCTATCTATCTATCTGTCTGTCTGTCTGTCTGTCTGTCTGTCTGTCTGTTTGTCTGTCTATCTATCTG